>NC_041715.1:682892-700392 GCF_900700375.1 Denticeps clupeoides
GTCGGTTAATTATGCAGATTTGATAGTAATTGAGGGGTCTGTTTGGTCTCCCCGTTATCTCAGCAGATAGAGGGGCTCCGCTGTCGAGGGCGGGTCAGGGACCAGTACCAGGCTCCGCCTCATTATCGCCGCTCTTCATATCTCACGTGTACCTACAGATTTAAGGCTGGATTGATAAAAATAGTTTTATGCGACAATATTTTGTGGTATTTTGCCCAGTTGTGTTCGGGTTATTTCCTGGACAGTCATCGTGTCCTCTCGTGTCCCTTTTCATTGTCAGCATCCGAGACGTCTTGTTCAGAAGTGACGGTTATGGGCTCTGATGGCGGGCGTAACGTGGGGGTCTGGGAACGGAACAGATGTCCCCCCCCGTACCCCCTCGGCGCTCAGTGACACGTTTCAGCTTCGATAACCGGTCACGCATGAGACGTCCCAGAGACACGTCCAATCAGGGCTCGGCCACTCACGCGTCGTCTCTCACGGCCACGCCCACTGCTTCCTGTGACCAGATACGCCTTCAGGGGCCGAGTGTGGGGAACTTTATCAGGGTCCAAATGTCAGGATTCACATGGACGCTGGACATTGACGATCATTAACATCACAGCCAATCTCCAGTTCCAGTTTATCAAGTTTCCAGATGGCTGTCAATCAATTGGCCCCTCAATCAATTCAATCAATCTTGATCAGTCACTGTTCATTATCAGTGTCTGAATTCATGGCGGGACAGATTGGGACGCAGAGACACAAATGTTCACATAGAAATAAAGTGGGCGGCTTTGTGTTTAAATTGCGCATAAACAGGTAATTTAACGTAAATCTGCACCCCTTCACACAGACTCACGTCCTTTTATTCCACTCGTACGTCATTTCTGTCATTCTAGGTTTCCGTGGTAACTTCACAACAGACTGATTTGATTGTGTGTGAGTGTGTGTGAGTGTGTGTGTACTCCTGTGTGTAAATGAAGACGCTCGGTCGGGGGAGTGGGCGGGGCCTTCAGCTCCCGGATGTTTAAATTAATCCAGTTATCAGATGAATGGGCGCAGTGTAGTTCAACAGAAGCTGCATTTAAACCCTGATCATGACGGAGGGGTCTGAGGTCGCGACCCCTGAAATGGACCAGTTTGGTCCACGTTTAACGTGGAAATCGATCCGGTCGAGGCAGCGACAGGACGTCCCCGTCCTCACCTGTGAAACGTGCTGCAGCGAGGACGAGCGTTGGACTCTTTTTCTGCTTCCTCTCCCTCATCTTCTTGTCGTTTGGCGCGGCGCTGGCGGCTCGTATCGATCCGGCCAATAAAACCATTAGGAGCAGACAGGTTCGCTCCTGCGGGGTCGGGGCCGGGACATCGGACGTTTACGAGCTGATTTACACACATCTACACGCCTCCGCCGACTGTCTATAAAACCCTGCGTCCCCCCTCCACACCTGTAGGGGGCGCTGCAACGCCCCGCCCTGCCTGTGTGGTGTCTAGTTCTCGACGTTGTTCTGCAGCCTCAGCGTAGGGAGCACAACAGCCGACGTGTTATCCGCCATTGTTCTATGTAGGACACGTTTGGGGTTAAAGGTCAGGCTGGAGGTTGAGGTGAAATTCGCTCTGGAAGGTCCCCAGATCGGACAGAAATGTCCCCGTTCTGACGAAACGTGTTCCTGTGTGGGCGGGGGGCTGGCTGGGTACTTCCTCCTGGTGTAATAACCTGAAACGAGCGGGAAAATCCCCACTTCCTGTTCCTGGCGTGTTGTGGATGCGAGGACGAGTGGGGACGAGGACGAGCGGGGACGAGCCCAGCGCCTCTCCTGCGATTAGGACGGAGCGCTTAACCAGAGCGGACAGGCGGAGAATAGAGGGAATTAGGGGGCGCGGGGGAGCGGAGGCGGGTAACAACTCTGTCACGGCGGAGGGGGCGAGGAACAAACACGGGGGCGGGGGAACAAAGAGAGGGGGCGGAGCCAAGGAGCTCGGAGACGTTTGATCAACGTTCCGTCGTGCCAACTCTCTGATCCCAATCTCCTCAGCGGGGGTCCGAAGGGGACCCTCTTATCAGCCCGGGGCCTCGGCTTATCAGCAGCCAGAGGTCCGGGGGACCAATACAGTCGCCGTGGTTACGGCCTCTGTAGGTTGCGTAATGTGAAAACGGGAAGATTCCGGCACCTCGCAGGAAGTGAGAAGGCGGACGTGGGCCAGAAAATCAATATCACTTCATCAGCAACTTCTTGCTGTGTGCCGATGTGGTCAATCGGCAACGTTTATCATCGTGGTCGAAGGTCCTTTTAACAGCGGGAACTGGTACCAACAATCGTCCTTTCTTCGTTTAAACAGCCTGGGACTGATCACTTCTCCGCCCGAGCGATGCAGACCTCACAGAGCAAACGTCTCCGAAGCACGGAGCAGATATCCTGGGCTCCTCGGCAGACACCTGCCCCCTCATGGCCGGCAGGGGAACTGCGTCCTGCGCCAGTAAATAGCCAGTAGCTCCTGGTTGTAATCACATCTCCGTGTTCCTCGGTTCCTCTGGGTTCACGTGACCCGTTGGCACCACCGCAGCAGATCAGTAGCCGTGCTGTTAATCCGGCCCGAGCCGGTTACTTCCCGCCAGCTCCATCCGTTATGGAGGCGGACGCGAGAACGGGTCCTGGGAGAGCCGGGGAACGGCGGCGGTAATGACGGCCACGGCAGCCTTCCTGACTGATGCCTCAGACGCGGTTTCAGCTCAGAGGAGCCATCATCATCACCATCATCATCATCACCGCCGCCACGGCGGAGCGGTGTAGGTGTAGCGCAGGAAGTATGGGCCGCAGCCCACGTCTAGCTGCTCTGGTCGTGGTTACGTTCACTAGAAGGTCCATCAACAGGGCGTGATTCATCTCCACGCCGTGGGAGCTCCGGTGGTGGGCGGGTGGGTTTGAACCGGCCACATGAGAAGGAGTAAAAGTGCAGGAACAGGTACGAATGGCGTCCCGGACACCGGATCAGCCTTGGGGAGAAGGTCCAGCTGGTACAACTAGTACGAAGGACCGAGAATTCACCCACGGAGAACCTTCTCAGCACCTTTCCTGGACCAGAGACCAAGCAAGACCTCCGTTTCCAGAGTAACGTCTCCACCACGTTTCAGGCTCACCATACACACACGCCCCACACTGGGAACGGCGTGAGGAGGTGAAACTGGAGGAGATGTTGTCCTCCTGCGCCGGAGCGAGGACAGGCCAGGTCCGGCTCATGCAGCACTCACTCAGAGGCGAGATGGACGAGGGAGGTGTGGACGGGACCTGGTGCTGCTGTCGACGGTCTCGGTGACCCGGGTCACGCATGCAGGAGATGGAGGACGTCCTGCTGGGATCTTGGTGGTCTTTCCCTGCTGCTGCCCACAGTTACTGGGTCCAAACCAACTTCTTACCATTGTGGCCCTGAGCAGGAACCTCTTGAATGTCTGTGGACGTCAGATTCACCAGTAGTGGTCCCCACACGAGTATGGACGTTGATGACCAAGCAGGTTGTGGAATTTATTTTCGAGTAAATTGAACGCACGAGCTGCCAATCAAGCCTACAGGCTCCTCCCATCTAAAAAACCCGGAATTCAGTCCAAGTTGAAGCGTCGTTACGAGGTGACGCGCTCACTCGGTGAGAAGTGGTGACCCGATCCCGCGAGCCACCTGAAGATGAGCGCCATCAGCCTGGAGCCCGTCTAGAACGTCTAGAATCTGCTGAGGTGCTGCCGCCTCGTTCCGGGAAGGGTATTTTTGGAACCTGCTGTGTCATTAGAGCCCTTCTGTCCCTGTAGTTATCGCGGGGGGCGGGGTGCTGGGGGCGGGGTGCTGCTGGAACCCGGGACTTTGCCGGGTGGAGCGGGGTTTTGGTTTTTAGGAGCAGATGACGGCGGCTCTGGGTCTCTTGCTACTGTGGGATGCAGAAATGGAGGCTTTGATGTGTGGACGGTGGTCCAGGGGTTCCAGACTCCGCCTACTGCCCCGCCCGCGGAGCAGTGGGCTAAAACTGGCAACTTTCAGCCGGGGCAGGTCGGCTTCCTCCCCCAAAACACCCACGTCCTGCGTGGAGGAACATGATCTGGTGCCGAACACCAGAGGTCCACACATTTAATCCTGAATTCTGAACACGGAGGACTTGTTTGAGCGACGGTGAACATCACACCGCGCTGGAAGGTTGAAGCTGAACTGTTGAATGTTCCTCTGGAGTTCTGTGTGTGAGGTGTGTGTGTGTGTGTGTGTGTGTGGTGTGAGGTGTGTGTGTGTGTGTGTGTGTGAGTGTGTGTGTGTGTGTGTGAGGTGTGTGTGTGTGTGTGTGTGTCTTTTTATAACAGTAGGGACGAGAGACCAGAGCTCCTCTTTAATCAGCGGACGGCAGGAGGCGGGCTGAGGTGCGGACTGTAACGCGATAGCTGCTCCGTGCACACGCCGCTGCACACACACCTACACACACACACACACACACTCTCACTCCCTCTCTCTCCCCTCCCTCTCTCGCTCTCTCAGTCTCTCTCTCCCCTCTCCAGATCTACCCTTCCCCTCTCTCTCTCTCTCCCTTCTCTCTCTCTCTCTACCCTCCTTCTCTCACACACTCTCTCTCTCTCAGTCTCTCTCTCACTCTCCCGCTCAACCCCCTCTCTCTCTCTCTCTCTCTCTACCCTCCTTCTCTCACACTCTCTCTCTCTCTCAGTCTCTCTCTCACTCTCCCGCTCAACCCCCTCTCTCTCTCTCTCTCTCTCTCTCTCTCTCTCTCCGGACAGGCTGCCTGCTCAGCGCGGATCTCCGCCACTTCCTCCCCGGCAGCGAGGCGCGTTGTGCGGCGTGGATCGGACCGGGGACCCGGGCTGGAATTTCGCGACATGCCCGAGATCCGCTTTTACTTGTAATCTGCGCTCAGACACGATGGATTTACTGTCGCGGATCCGCGGATATTTGGTCCTGGCGGCGATTTTATCTCCGGCGGCTTCCGCGGACGAAGGTAACTAATAAATAGCAATTAAAACGCGATTATTCATAAAGTCGAGTTTTCCCACTTATTCACTCCACTGTCGCCGCGAACAGAACTTTTAGGGCGATTTGTCTCCCCGTGTGTGGCGGGGGTTTGGTGGCCGGAGACGGTCTCTGTCCCCCGGGCTTTAATTTAACAATCCGCTCATTATTCATCTCGTCTGGTGGTGACATGTCCCATGTCCCATGTCCCTCCGGCCGAGATCTGCTGCTTTTCTCCTGCTTTTAGTGTAAAAGATGCTCTGCAGGATCAATTATTTTATTCAACATTTCCATCTGCTAAAAATAAAAAAGTTGAACATTTCCGAGACGGAATATGACGAGTTTGGTGTTTCGTTCCTGTTACCAGTCGGACACGCGACAGTGTGGAGGTGTGTGTGTGAGGTGTGTGTGGAGTGTGTGTGGAGTGTGTGTGTGTGTGTGTGTGAGATGTGTGTGTGGAGTGTGTGTGTGTGAGATGTGTGTGTGGAGTGTGTGTGTGTGAGATGTGTGTGGAGTGTGTGTGTGAGGTGTGTGTGGAGTGTGTGTGGAGTGTGTGTGTGAGATGTGTGTGTGGAGTGTGTGTGTGAGGTGTGTGTGGAGTGTGTGTGTGTGAGATGTGTGTGTGGAGTGTGTGTGGAGTGTGTGTGTGAGATGTGTGTGTGGTGTGTGTATCGTGAGCCTGGTGTTGATGTTTAAAAGAATTCGTCGTTTTCGACACTTGCTCCCGTTTCTGTCCAGGTTCTGTACCGTTCATGTACCGTTTTTCTCCTATTTATGTACCGATTCTGTCCTGTTTTTCTCCGGGTTCTGTCCTGTTTTTGTGCCGGTTCTGTCCCGTTTTTGTCCCGATTCTGTCCTGTTTTTGTCCCCGTTCTGTCCCGGTTTTGTCCCGTTTATGTCCCGTTTTCGTCCCGGTTTGTTCCTTTTTTGTCCTGGTTCTGCCCCGTTTTCGTCCTGTATTTTTCCCGGTTCTGTCCCTTTTTGTCCAGGTTCTGTCCCGTTGTTGTCTTGTTATAGTCCTGGTTCTGTCTTGTTTCTGTCCCGGTTCTGTCCTGTTTTTGTCCCTTTTTTTGTCCTGGTTCTGTCCTGTTTCTGTCCCGTTTTTTGTCCTGTATTTGTCCCGGTTCTGTCCATTTTTGGTCCAGGTTCTGTCCGGTTTTGTCATTTTTTGTCCTGGTTCTGTCCCGTTTTCGTCCCGGTTCTGTCCCATTTTTATCCTGTTTTTTGTCCTGGGTCTGTCCCATTTTTGTCCCTTTTTTGTCCTAGTTCTGTCCTGTTTCTGTCCCGTTTTTGTCCCGGTTCTGTCCTGTTTTGTCCCGGTTCTGTCCCGGTTCTGTCCCTTTTTGTCCAGGTTCTGTCCCGTTGTTGTCTTGTTATAGTCCTGGTTCTGTCCTGTTATTGTCCCTTTTTTTGTCCTGGTTCTGTCCCGTTTTTTGTCCTGTATTTGTCCCGGTTCTGTCCATTTTTGGTCCAGGTTCTGTCCGGTTTTGTCCTTTTTTGTCCTGGTTCTGTCCCGTTTTCATCCCGGTTCTGTCCCATTTTTATCCTGTTTTTTGTCCTGGGTCTGTCCCGTTTTTGTCCCGGTTCTGTCCCTTTTTTTTCCTAGTTCTGTCCTGTTTCTGTCCCGTTTTTGTCCAGGTTCTGTCCCGTTTTTGTCTTGTTATAGTACTGGTTCTGTCCTGTTTCTGTCCCATTTTTGTCCCGGTTCTGTCCTGTTTTTGTCCCGGTTCTGTCCCATTTTTATCCTGTTTTTTGTCCTGGGTCTGTCCCATTTTTGTCCTGGTTCTGTCCCGTTTTGTCCTGGTTCTGTCCTGGTTCTGTCCCGGTTCTGTGACTATGTCTAGGTGTCTGAGAATCTGTGTAAATCTGCAGCGTCACCATCTGTATCCGCGCAGCCCCCCGCCACCGTCACCACCGGGGACCGTGACCCCGATTTAGAGCCCAGAGACACGGCGCTTCTGGGTAAAAACTAAACAACATTCGGGATTTACTGGGTGGAGTGTGTATGTGTGTGTGTGTGTGAAGAGTGTGTGCATGTGTGTGTATGTATGTCTCTGTGTGTGGAGTGTGTGAGTGTATGTCTGTGTGTGTGTGTGTGTGTGTGTGTGTGTGTGTGTGTGAGTGTGTGTGTGTGTGATGAAAGGCAGATGTAGATCTTTGGCAGCCCCTCATCTGGAACTTGGGCTCAGCGTGCCAGAGTACTGTGTTCGTAACACACACACACACACACACACACACACACACACACACACACACACACACACACATATACGCCATACACACACACACACACACACACACATATACTCCACACACACACACATACATACACACACGCTTTTGTCAGCTGGAGGGATGTGCATCAGAGGCAGATCTTGGTCGGATCTGAGGAGGGTGGCCCCTCCCCTTATTTCCCATTGGACAATGGTCCTGAACACTTCACCTGACCTGCTGCTGATCCTGGAACAGCGTCGGCGCTCAGGATCGTTCAAAAGAGAAGAGCGAAGGGCAAGAAGGAACAGCGCAGAATATTCTGTACGTGGCGTGAAATTCAAAACGGGCAAAAAAAGGGCATAAATAAAGTGACAGGCGCCCGGGAGGAGCAGTGTGTGGGGGCGGGACCTTCATGAAGGGGACCCCAGTGTCACCTTGGCGGCTCGGGATTCGAACCGGCGACCTTCTGATTACGGCGCCGCTTCCTGAACCGCCAGACCACCGCTGGGTTTGTGTGTGTGGGTCGGGAAAGGTCGCCTGTGAAAGGTCAGGCCTGTTTCTTACCTGCGTGCGGGGGGCGGGGCCACGCCGCCACTTCCTGTCTGAGGTGGGAACGTGAGGCGTGGACCGTAGGCTGCATCAGAGGAGCATGATGAAGGTGTAATTGTTTGCAGACACAGACCCCAAACTGTCAGTCACAGGCTCATCACCAGGTTGGTGTGTGTGTGTGTGTGTGTGTGTGTGTGTGTGTGTGTGAGAGTGTGTGTGTGTGTGTGGCAGTTTACAGTAACTAGCTGAGTTTTATTTTTAGCATGGAAAGCACCTACACACACACGGCGAAATGGCGGTGAAGCAGTGACACGCCTCTGCCGAGGATGCTGGGATATTTACCGGCAGAACGCCGTTCGCTCAGCGCCGTAATGAGGAACGAGGAACCTATCAATTATTAGGATGCAGGGAGGGGACAGTTTGATCAGAAAAGTCCCCTTTGTGGTGGATTTTGTCTGGGGGGGTGATGTTCTTTACACACACACACACACACACACACACACACTTCCTGTCACTGCTTCCTAATAGTCCCTCATAATGAGGCTATTATTCCGGGGAACCTACAGTAGAAGCTTCCTAAACACACACACCCTCCTATCCGGGCAGTTCTGAGACAGGCGGTCACATGACCGCTAGTTTGCTGCGCTGCAGGGTGCTCTGGGAACGTTTAGCGGGATTTTGCAGTGCGAGGCCACGCCCCCTCTCCCATGTAATTGGTGGATTGTGTGTGCGCAGCTCCAGTGCATCATAATGAATGAACGTGGGCGGAGTTCCTGCAGGATGGTCATCTAACACTCTCCCTCCGCCCGTCTGCTGCAGGTGAGAAGTGTGGGGGCGTGATGGACGCCAGCGATGCGGGGTACATCACCACGCCCGGGTACCCGCTGGAGTACCCGCCCCACCTGAACTGCCGCTGGGTCATCACGGCTCCCGAACCCTCGCAGCGCATCGTCCTCAACTTCAACCCGCACTTCGAGCTGGAGAAGCTGGACTGCAGGTGTGTTGGTTTAGGATCTTGCAGCTTCTCAGCATTTCACACTGTTCTGCGCTGGTTTCCAATGGAGAGACGCCATTTCCAATGTCCCTGTCCCCATAACCACACACACACACACTTACACACACACACACAATGCTCCGAGATTCGTCTCCGTCCCAGAGCTTTAATTAAATATCTGATCGTCCATCTGGCCTGAGTCCTCCCCCTGTTGGTGGGTGGTGGAAGTGCAGTTGTTTACCAGCCCTGCCTTCACCTGGCCGTCGCTCCGACCAATCAGAGCACAGACATGAATTTTCCACATTTCTGTGTGGACCCTCTTAATATATTTCTAAAAGGTAATATTTCTGATGTGATATATTCATTTCATGTCTTGGTGAAAATGACTGATTATTTTACCCAGTGTCTGACTGTTTCTGTCACATTGTCATTTGCGTAAATGACATTAAATATCCCTCCATTAATAATTCAGCAAATCATCTTGACTTCATCATAACTGATGGTGTAAATGAGCACATTTGTTCTCGTGCTTTGTGCCTGAAATTTGTTTAATTGATTGATTCATTAATGATTGACTTCACAGCCCATTAATTTATACCCTGCTGTACATCGGTGTTCTGGAGGACGTCTCCGTTGGCCTCCTTCTTCGGTGACATTTTTTACTGGTTATACACCACCTTTGGAATATACTTGAGACATGAAATGGGTTTTGAGTAAAACAAAAAAAAAAATTCTAATAATCATTAACAAACTTTGAAATGATGATTTCAAACCCAGAAGACTCTGGACTAAATGTTGCTTATGAAGCTCCTCCCGGCTGTATGTACAGTATGCAGATGTTCCATCATTATTTCAGCCATTTCCAGCCATTTCAGGGTTCGTTAACAACCCAGAAAAGTCGTGGAATTTATAAAGTTTTGGAATATGAAATAAACATATAAAGTTCTGGAAAAGTGAAATCTGATTAACGCATGAATGTATAATGAAGTACGTTGTTCCTATAAGACTACGTTAGAAACATTTTTTCTACGTTTACAACTGCAACGGTGTGTACGATCTTTTCACGCCTGCTTTATGTAGTGAACCACGTCATGTCGAACTTCCTCAGCCGCGTCGTGATGTTTACAGCAGAACCTGTCCGCCCGCTCCAACTGGGAGGAGAACCGCTGTCCGGGTCGTCATATTAACAATGACTGGTTTTCATATTTAGCATAGAAATTTCATGAGTGATTTAATTAGCAATGAAGGAGGCGCCACTCAGGTCCCCTTCTGCAAGGTACTGTCCCCACCGGGCTCACATGTGACAAATAGTCACTTTCACTTCACAATGTCTGGAGTTCTGACCCGTCCGAGGTCTTTCTAACGGACCAAACCGTCGTTTGACGTCTGGACCGTTGTTCTGACCCGTCCGAGGTCTTTCTAACGGACCAAACCGTCGTTTGACGTCTGGACCGTTGTTCTGACCCGTCCGAGGTCTTTCTAACGGACCAAACCGTCGTTTGACGTCTGGACCGAATTTCTGACCCGTCCGAGGTCTTTCTAACGGACCAAACCGTCGTTTGACGTCTGGACCGTTGTTCTGACCCGTCCGAGGTCTCTCTAACGGACCAAACCGTCGTTTGACGTCTGGACCGAATTTCTGACCCGTCCGAGGTCTTTCTAACGGACCAAACCGTCGTTTGACCTCTGGACCGAAGTTCTGACCCGTCCGAGGTCTTTCTAACGGACCAAACTGTCGTTTAACATCTGGGCCGAAGTTCTGACCCGTCCGAGGTCTTTATAATGGACCAATCTGTTGACATCTTGACCGGAGTTCTGACACGTCCAAGGTCTTTCCAACGGACCAAACCGTCGTTTAATGTCTGGGCTGAAGTTCTGACCCATCCGAGGTCTTTCCAACGGACCAAACCATCATTTAACATCTGGACTGAAGTTCTGACCCGTCCAAGGTCTTTCCAACGAACCAAACCGTCGTTTAATGTCTGGGCTGAGGTTCTGACCCGTCCGAGGTCTTTCTAATGGACCAATCTGTTGACGTCTGGACCGGAGTTCTGACCCGTCCAAGATCTTTCCAACGGCCAAACCGTTGTTTGACATCTGGACCGAAGTTCTGACCCATCTGAGGTCTTTCTAACGGACCAAACCGTCATTTAACGTCTGGACTGAAGTTCTGACCCATCCAAGGTCTTTCCAATGGACCAAACCATCGTTTGACGTCTGGACCAAGGTTCTGACCTGTCTGAGGTCTTTCCAACGGCCCAAACCGTTGTTTAGCGTCTGGACTAAAGTTCTGACCCGTCTGAGGTCTTTCTAATAGACCATTCTGTTGTTTGACGTCTGGACTGAAGTTCTGACCCGTCCGAGGTCTTTTCAACAGACCCAACCGTCCTTTGACATCTGGACCGAAGTTCTGACCCGTCCGAGGTCTTTCCAACGGACCAATCCGTCGTTTGACATCTGGACCGAAGTTCTGACCCGTCCGAGGTCTTTCTAACGGACCAAACCGTCGTTTAACGTCTGGGCCGAAGTTCTGACCCGTCCGAGGTCTTTATAATGGACCAATCTGTTGACATCTGGACCGGAGTTCTGACATGTCCAAGGTCTTTCCAACGGACCAAACAGTCGTTTAACGTCTGGGCCGAAGTTCTGACCCGTCCGAGGTCTTTATAATGGACCAATCTGTTGACATCTGGACCGGAGTTCTGACACGTCCAAGGTCTTTCCAACGGACCAAACCATCATTTAACATCTGGACTGAAGTTCTGACCCGTCCAAGGTCTTTCCAACGGACCAAACCGTCGTTTAATGTCTGGGCTGAAGTTCTGACCCGTCTGAGGTCTTTCTAAAGGACCAAACCGTCATTTAACGTCTGGACTGAAGTCCTGACCCGTCCAAGGTCTTTCCAATGGACCAAACCATTGTTTGACGTCTGGACTAAAGTTCTGACCCGTCTGAGGTCTTTCTAATAGACCATTCTGTTGTTTGACGTCTGGACTGAAGTTCTGACCCGTCCAAGATCTTTCCAACGGCCAAACCGTTGTTTGACATCTGGACTGAAGTTCTGACCCATCTGAGGTCTTTCTAACGGACCAAACCGTCATTTAACGTCTGGACTGAAGTTCTGACCCGTCCAAGGTCTTTCCAATGGACCAAACCATCGGTTAGCGTCTGGACTAAAGTTCTGACCTGTCTGAGGTCTTTCTAATAGACCATTCTGTTGTTTGACGTCTGGACTGAAGTTCTGACCCGTCTGAGGTGGTTTCCCATTGAAGCTTTTGATTGTTGGAGTAGAAAGTAGTAAATCAGGCTGCTGGTGAGGAGAAGGACCTCCTGTCCACCGTGACATTTTGACAAGGTCCTTCCTCCAGTTAAAGAGCGCCTCTCTCCACACGCCGGCCGTGTGCCATTTATTAACATTTCAGCGCCGTTAATTATACATGAGTGTGTTTTTTGAAGACGGATTTGTGGGGAGCGGCTCCCTTTGTTGGAAATTGGGACATGAATTTTTCAGCTGCTGGAGAAACGGAGGGGCGGGAAAGTTGGGGATCTTTCCATCCGCAGATATCCATTAAAAACATCTCAGTCCTTCGTCTCCGCACTTTTCCCTGACGTTCACGCACGTGTTCTTACGAGGAACGTCCCCCAAGAAGCGTTTTACGGATCCGTGCGCCTTTATTTATTTAGAGTGCAGGGCAGATGGAGATCTCCAGACCAGGATGGGCTCCTGTCAGGAACCCTGTGGAGAAGGAGCTCCAGGAAGATTGTAGTCGGTGTGCATCATCGGTAGATTCGTAACCAGCAGCCGGCTGCCTGCACTGGAGCTGGTGTTTGGCCTAATTTTATATCAAATTCAAATTCAAATGTTATTTGTCGCGTGCGCAGTCATACACGATATGATATGTAGTGAAATGCGTTTGCGACTGATTCAGACCTCAATAATAAAGCAGATCATGCAAAATTTCGATCATTTCTTGGAAATTTTTTTATCCACCCAAATGAAATATTGGTCCAATTTTTAAAGGAATCAGTTGTAGTTTGTGGAACAAATGGTGAAAGTGAGAAATGAAGAGATGCAGGGGTGCTGCAGAGGTCAGGGTTCAGGGGGTCACATGCCCCTGCCGCTCCTCGGCTCCGTATCGGAGCTACGAATTATTTGTTTACAGATCGGCGCCGCTGTTGTGGTGTGATTTGGGGGTCACCCCCCCAGACCGCTGTCCCTCTCGCCCGCGGCCCTGATGGCTGGAGTCGGGACATGGGGAACCTGCCCCCCCCAGAGTGCGTCTTTTTTTAACTCAGAAGGGGCAGTGGTGGCCTAGCGGTTAATGAAGCGGCCCCGTAATCAGAAGGTTGCCGGTTCGAATCCCGACCCGCCAAGGTGCCACTGAGGTGCCACTGAGGTGCCACTGAGCAAAGCGCCGTCCCCACACACTGCTCCCCGGGCGCCTGTCATGGTGCCCACTGCTCACTCAGGGTGATGGGTTAAATGCAGAGAACACATTTCACTGTGTGCACCCAGTGCTGTGCTGTGTATCACAATGACAATCACTTCACTATCACACACTCACGTGAGGGAAGTGTGAAAGCGAGGCTGGCGTCGGGACTGGTGAACATTGGCTCCATTCAGACGCCGCTGCTCGCCTCTCGCCCTGCGGCACAACACATTTCATCTGGGGGGGGACGACAGGGACGCTTTTGTTGACCCGAGATAATTCTCTTTTGTGCCGGACTTGAAGGTGTGTGTGTGTGTGTGTGTTGGTGGGCGGTTTATCAGAATGAATTAAGGTCAGTCGAAGGCTGAAGGTCCAGTAAGATGAAACGTGTGGGTGGAGCTAAATACTTACGTACAATCTCTTAAAAATGTAGAAAGTTGTTTAGTATCTAGTGAAGCGAACGCTTGTGTAAAGTATCGCTGCTGATAACGGCGTATCTGAGGTTCTGGCAGCAGCGTGGAACGTTCCAGGCCAGGAACCGTCTCGGTTCGGAGGTTATTAATCGGCGGGATTTTCCTGCTGTAATTAACAGTGGAGTAGAAACGATCTCTCCTCTACAGTCCTGATAAGCGCCGCTTTCGTTGTGTGTGGGTGGATGGATGGATGGAGCTTCACCTCTCCTCATCTCCACCTTCATCCTCAGGTTATGTACTTTGCAGTCTCTTGTTCTCATTTATTAACAGGCGATAAAGCGTAATTTATGTGTTTTCCATAGTAATGTGTGTGTGTGTGTGTTGTAAATGTTTAGATGTTGTGTGTGTGAGGGAGAAGAATTCTGTGTGTCTTGTATATGGATGGGCTGTGTGCTTTCATGGTAATACGTGTGTGTGTGTGTGTGTGTATTTGGCAGTTGTGAGAAATTTGACTCTTCATCTGTCAGCCGGTAGACATAAAAAGTGCCGAGTCAGCATTCGAGCTGAAGGCTGGTGTGTGTGTGTGTGTGTGTGTGAGTGCGTGCGTGTGTGTCTCATCTTAAACTCTCATGACGAGTCGACTCCCCTCTCGCTGCGGTCGCCGCTCCGCATTTTAATTCCTCTGATGGTTCCGGAAGCGTCTGGATTCCCGCCAGCGGCTGCTGCCCCCACAGGGTCATAAATAGATTGGCGGTGAATAAACATAATAAAGGCTGGAGGATGCATCATCATATATCTGAGCACGCCAGCAGGTGTGTGAGTAGGACACGCCCACACAGCTGAAGGCCAGGTACAGTTTACAGACGTTGTGGGAATGTTGCTGTAACGCTCGTGTGTGTGTGTGTGTGTGTGTGTGTGAGTGAGCGCTAATCATGATATCACCGTCTCTCTCCGATGTGTGTTTCCTGGGTCATTATGGATAATCGATGAGACCAAGGGGCTCGAAGGCGGGTGCAGCTCTGAGATCAGCACCCACAGCGCCGCCACGCACCAGCCAAGCCGTGATACCCATAATGCTCTGCTCTCGGTTACTCGGTGGAGTTTTACAATTTTTTTTATGCACATTTGGAAAACCATGTAAACTCCAATATTTTTCAGGGTTAGAGGTCATGATCCCCTGCAAATGTTCTTCTTCTTCTGCCTCAGTTTATTCTAAAAACCGTATATGGTGTGGTGTGGTGGGGGGGGGGGAGAACTCACGTTCACACTAAATTGTTCACATCCACTGTGGCTCAGACACCCACAGACCAACTCTGCTGTGTTCCAGAGGGCGTGGCAGGTGTGTGTGTGATGGAGACATGCAGGTGTGAAGAATACTCCTGCCTGAAAGACTGGATGTGTGAAAGGCAATTAACACACAGTCCACGTGGGAGGGCTGTGTGTGTGTGTGTGTGTGTGTGTGTGTGAGGTGGGGGTAACACATCTGCACCTCTGCCCTGCTCTCGTCAGACGGACTTTCTCCAGAGACACACACTCTCTCTCTCTCTCTCTCTTACACCCCCCCAAGTAAACAGATGTGTGTGTGTGTGTGTGTGTGTGTGTACGTTGTTTTTTTCCATTGCAGTTATGCATGCTCTAATTCCGGGGTTGCTTGTTGTGTTTGTGCTCTCTGTGTGGTGGTTTTACTGGCAGATACACACACACACACACACACACACACACAAATATTTCAGCCTCCAGACATTCCCTCCAAACGGCTGAACCATGGCAACCAGCAGCCAATAATAAGATCTATAAAAATCTGATTACTGCCTGTGTGCGGCGTGAGACTCAGCTGCTGCAACTCAACGCCTCTACTTTCTTAAATAACTGTAGTGTACACACACACACACACACACACACACACACACACACAGATCAGGGTATGATCAGAATCAGAGGGAGTGGAATCTCGTTGGTGTGTCTACAGGTTGGGTGTGTGGTTGATCTCACCTGCCAGTGTCAGTCACTGGGAGACTGCAGTGTCAGGTTCTTGTGTGTGTGTGTGTGTGTGTGTGTGAACCCCGGAGAATCGCGCCGTCACATCACCCCGGAGCTGCTGTTATTTTGGGATGTGGGTTCAGTTGGGTTCTAACGGGATCAGCGCTGACGAACAGCCCGCCCCCCAGCAGTGAGGTCACGCTGGGGCGCAAAGCATGATGGGAACTGGAGGTGTGAGCCTGGGGCCCTCATTTATCCTTCCTCTTTCCAGACACACACACAACAAGCCCATCTTTGTGTAAATCCCCAAACAAAGAGTTTCTGTATAAGCCCTGACACACACGCCTGGATTCGTGTGTGCGGTAGTGAAGAACTTCTGAGGACCTGGAGAGGAGAAGATCCTCTGCTGAGATGCGTTTCTTCTGAAGGGAACGGAGATCAGAGCTGCCGTGTGTGTGTTTAAAACACGTTTTATTGCCTGAAACTGAGAGAAAGCGAGGAACAGCTCGTTATTCCGAGGTGCCACTGAGGTCACCAGAGCTGCTCATCGTGTCACATTATTCCAGTACGTGTGTGTTTTAGATGATTAGATGTGTGTTTAGCGTTAGCATTAGCTGCTAGCTGTATTTACATTTACGGCATTTACCAGACGTCCTTATCCAGAGTAGTTACAGGGACAGTCCCCCCCCGGAGACACTCATGGTTTGAACCTGGGACTATGTGCAGGTGTGTTAGCAGCACAACTGGTTGAAGTATGAAGAGAGCATGAAAATATTGAAATCCGGGCTGGAGTTGGACATGGGCGTGGGGTAGAAGTAAGGAGTGACATGACTGTGTCTCTGATGGCTTTCTGTGCCTCCACCTCAGGTACGACTTCATCGAGATTCGGGACGGGAACTCCGAGTCGGCCGACCTGCTGGGGAAGCACTGCAGCAACATCGCGCCCCCCGCCATCATCTCCTCTGGGCCCGTCCTCCACATCAAGTTCGTCTCCGACTACGCCCACCAGGGCGCTGGCTTCTCGCTGCGCTACGAGATCTTCAAAACGGGTGAGGGCTTGTTCTGCGCCGTCAGGTCTCTGGTGGCGCGTGGCTGGGTGGAGGACTTGGTGAAGGTGGAACCTGGGTAGAGCCATCTCTGCCAGTCGTCAACGGGGCTTTCTGATTGGTCAACTGCTCTGATGGCCTGATGTACAAAGAGAAAGTAATATTTAGTATTGCGGTGATGTCTGCATGTCCCCCTAAACTCGTCTCAACTGGTATCACATCCCACCTACTAGACAAGTGTTCTGGAAGCAAACGTTCCCATTGGCTGCTGGGCCTGACACACCCGTGTCACTGCAACGTTCTCACACTCATCTGGTGCTGCTTAGTGGTGAACCCCCCCCCCCCAGTACGGTGTTGAAGAGCGAGGAAGAGGAGCAGGAACAGACGGAACACGTGTTCTCCTCACATTCCTGGAGTTCCTCTTTAATTGAGTCCTGATCTGCAGAGTGGGGCTGAGGTTACTACCACAACAGACGTGGTGGTCCACGGTTCCTACAGCAACCTGCAGTTAGAACGCTCAACAGAAGTTTCATTCGAGTGTGGAACAGAGACGTAATGAAGGTCTGGATTCAAACACACAACATGCTCACATTCCAAATTCCAGCAAGTAAAAGCACGAGATAAGAACCGTTCAGGACAAGATGTTGCGCTCCATACTACTACATCAAACATCACGTTCTTTTCAGGGGAGCCGTAATCTACACCATGAAATTATACAAGTTACACATTTAATCCCTTGGTCCTCATAAAGCTTGTGTGTGTGTGTGTGTGTGTGTGTGTGTGTGTAAGGGAGGAAGGAATATGGACAGGGAATTCTTTTGGCTCTGGATGGAGAACACAGCCTGACTTTACAAGAAAAATATCTCAAATTCCACTGTTTAGATGTTGAGGTTTATAGAGCGCG
>NC_041715.1:702892-712892 GCF_900700375.1 Denticeps clupeoides
AAAAAGACCAGAGGAAATTCAGCCTCATGGGATTGAACCGGTGCATCGTTTTAATCTGTAAACACACACACACACGCACACACACACACTATACAACACTGTGCCACATTTTATATTAACTACAAATACAGTAAAAAACTAGTTAGTTGTAGTGTATCTTGTCTAGAAAACTGCAGTGTGTGTGTGTTACACACACTTATGCATTCATGTGTTTGTCCTTAGATGCATTAGTATTGGTGTGTGTGTGTGTGTGTGTGTGTGTGTGTGTGATTAGTATTGGAGTCCTGACTCCGGTGTGTGTAGGGATGGCAGGTCCTGCCCCCAAGTGCTCTGGTTCAAGGTGATTTCTGACTACACACACATTAACATGCAGTCCGACTAAACACACACTCGCACATTGACATTAACATGCAATGTGACTGCACACACACACAGACACACACACACACACACACACACCTGCATTAACACAACGTGTGTGTCTCTCTGCTAAGTGGTTGCAGCTCAGTGCCGAGTCTTTTCCGCACTTTCATTATTTTTTTTGTGCGTGAGCCACAAGCAGCATGTCAAACACAAACAGGGTTTGACATAAAATATGAATTAGTCCCTCTGTCTGTCTGTGAGAGGGAGAGAGAGAGAAGAAAGGAGCCACCTTGCAAACCTCTGCACTCTCTCTCTCTCTCTCTCTCTCGGGTCGTCTGCAGTGACACATGGCCTGTCAGCGGGGGTCTGAGGAGGCTCTGGGTGATTTGATTACCCATGATGCTCTGTGGGGTGGACCGCGTTCAGGTGAAGGGCGATCAGCTGCACACAGCTGCTGACAGACCGACAGCCTGCCGCGGTCTCAGTGCTGGACTGCCAGTGTGTGTGTGTGTGTGTGTGTGTGTGTGTGTGTGTCAGGTCTGTATCTATACTTACTTCTAAACTGGTTCAAATCTACTCCTCCAACCTCTGGGCCGCAGGTTCGGATTGTTCCCGGAACTTCACCAGTCTGTCGGGGATGATCGAGTCTCCCGGTTTCCCCGACAAGTACCCCCATAACCTGGAGTGCACCTTCATCATCATCGCCCCGCCCCACATGGACATCACGCTGACCTTCCTGACCTTCGACCTAGAGAACGACCCCCTGCAGGGCTTGGAGGGGGACTGCAAATACGACTGGCTGGAGGTGTGGGACGGACTGCCGCAAGGTGAGTACCTGAAAATGGTTTCGAATACGCCATCGTACGTACTACTGAGGCCTGCAGAGCAGCCCAGATAACCCCGCCAGGTTCTCAGGAGGAAGGAGGGGCGGGGCCAGGAAATATCAGCCGCGGTAACCTTTATCAGGCGGGTAAAAATAGGGCGTGAATAATACAGCGACGGGATTTAATCCTCAAACAGCCTCCCTCCGTCTGCCCCCCACCCACATGTTGGGCTATTATTCCATCACACGCGGGCCGCGGACAGCAGCAGATGTTTCAGAGGCGGGCAGCGCTGCAGTTCACGCCCCCCGTCGCGTGTCAGTCCCTCTGCCATCATCACCCGCCGCCTGATATCACTATTATCAGCCCTCGCCTCGCCCGTACGGGCTCCTGTACACTCCAGCTAACTGCATTATCATTGGCTAATAATCCATCGCAGTTAATATTCACCTGTTCTCTAGCATCTTCTCAATTATTCAAATGCATGAGAATGAAAGGAAGTGCTGCTCCTCACAGAAAAATAACCACAAATGCCAAATGATGGTGATGAATCGGAACTTAAACCATGGTCCATGGTCTTAATACAGAATTACCTTCCACTCTTACATTTTAAAGTACTTCACTATGAATAGACAAAACATACTTTACAGTTATATAACTCCAGCGAGTATCTGCCAGGCCACCGTGCACCACAGAAAACGTTTCACCGACCAACTATAGTACATTTTTTAATGACTGTTCACCTTCCACTAAGTGGCTTCTGATTGGCTCAGATCCTCCATGTCCTTACCCAGTCACCAGCGCCTAATCAATGCAGCTGCTTCTTCATACAAAATGTGGATAGAATGATTGAAAATGTACTTGTCTATTTTAACCACCGTCACCACAGTTTGAGAACCAAGGCATCCGGGATTGTCTGCCCACTGCACACGGTGTATTCCGTGTTGATGAATTTGTTCTACTGGCATCTCATGAAAAGGGTCATGAAGCATTTTTCTTTTGCCCAGAAAGAGCCAAACTGTTCCTCTCAACTTGACTCGCCCGGGTTTACGGAACAATCGCTTACGCCGTCAATACCTTTCCAATTGGACTGAGAGCGGCGGAGGGGCGGAGGAGAAAACGAGTTTGACTAATGTAGGACTCATCGATAGCGAGGGCAGAGAAAGAAAGTTATTCCTCCTCCTCCTTCAAGGGCTCTCCATTTTTTTTAAGTATCCACCCTCTCAAAAAAAAAAAGAGGAGAAAATCGATGCGCCGATCGATGGCGGGTTATTTCTCTTCTCCGTACGAGTCAAAGCAGCCAGGGGGCCGGCAGGATGAATTCATTACACACACACACAGGGCCCGTGCTGCCCCCACAGCCTCCACACACACATCCGCCCACATATACGGATAAACCTCGTAAACTCCCGTTCACACACAGCAGAGCCACCGGCAGAATGCATCGTCCTGACCCCTGACCCCACCTCAGATCAGCAGCTGAGACCCCGTCTGTTCTGGGATCAGAAAAAAAAAATCACTTAAGGGCACTAAACCCAAAACCCACACTTTGTTACTGGGTGAGGTTGCTGATCCTGGGTCAGTGTTTTTTAATGCGGGTCCCAGATCACAGTGAAGACGGTGTTCTTGTTGGCAGTGGGACCTCTGATTGGACGTCACTGCGGGACGAAGATCCCTGCTGAGATCCAGTCGTCCACCGGCATCCTGTCTCTCTCCTTCCATACCGACATGGCCGTGGCCAAAGACGGCTTCTCCACCCGCTACAACATGACGGCGAAGGAAGTCAGCGAGAGTAAGTTCCACCCGTCCTGTCCACCTTACGCTGTGCTGGTCCCGCATCTCACTTCTCCGTCCTCTGAACGACAGGCTTCCACTGCAGCAACGCTCTGGGGATGGAGTCTGGGAAGATCTCAGATGACCAGATCAGCGCGTCCTCCAGCTTTTATGACGGACGTTGGTCCCCCCGCCAGGCCCGCCTCAACAACGACGACCACGCCTGGACCCCCAGTGAGGACAGCAACAAGGAATACATCCAGGTGAGCAGAAACCCACACCTTCACTAATCCTCAACCGTAATCCTGTTTGGAGACGTGTGTGAGACTAGGGGACAACAAAAAGGACACGATTTGCAGGAAACTTCACTCCAGCAGACTGACTCAGCACTTCAGCACGTTCGGGAGGAACGCAGGCGTGTCCCAGAACTGGGGACCAGGATGGCTTCAGGGCTCCCGGCGTTCCTGCAGAGTCCCAGCTGTTGCGTTGTGTTAACACCTAACACTGAAACCCAGTAACACACACACACACACACACACGGTGGTGTGATGACGGCCCCTCTGACGAACAGCTGACACGAATGCCACCGTGCCTCTAAGTCATATGTCTGACAGCAGCACGTGTCTCTGCGTTCTCCTGGCTCAGTGCGAGGACGCCCCACGTGACACACGTGGTCAACGTGTGTGTTTCATTTGGCCGTGTGTGTGTGTGTGTGTTTGTGTGACGCCGTTTTTGCCCTGAGGGTCGGAGCTCCCGGGAGGGGGAATGAGGTGGACGCTGGTAATGGAGTGGTGCAGGAGGACAGGTAATGTGGGGTTATTAGCGCCGGACACAGATGAGCAGGGACACGGGGGGACATCGATCCTGCCGCTGATAACCTCCATTACACCCTGCTGAGGAGAGGAGAGGATGTTATTACCTTCTCCTGCAGTCCTCCAAAAGTGGAACAGTCACAGAACATCAAAAGGACTTCATTCAGTAAAGTCCTCTTCCGGCAGAACCTGAGAAGATCCGCATTTCTCAACAGTTCGTAGGGTACGGAGTTACTAAGCGTGAAACAGCAGTAGGTGTTGAGGTGACGAGTTGAGGGAATGAATGAATAGGGAAGTGTTTGGAAGGTTATTCCACCCCTGAGGAACTGCTGTGGAGAACGTCTGAGACCAGGGTTGATCAGGTGACGTTCTGTCCTCAAGTACAGACCTTTTATTTGCCCCTATGTTCGTGAACTGTTCCGATGTTCTGTTCTACTGTGATTGGTTGGAGTGGGGCTTCTGCGCCAGGCTCCGCCCTCTTCACCCCTACTGAGGGAATCCATGTTTGTTTCTTTCTTTTTCTCCAAAAAAAAGTTTTGTGGTAACAGATTATTTGGCGCCATCTTTTTCTCATGTTTGAGACCAGAGTTAGAGGTTTGTGTCAAAGCGGCTCCAGGTACCGAACTCTCCTTATCCAACAACGGCAAGTTGAATTCAGGTGTCCGTGGTAAAGCGTCTTCTCTGTGTACTGATGATGGTGGACCTGCGAGGTTCTCACCTCTTTCCATCCCCTGCCTTCTCCAGGTCGATCTGCACTTCCTCAAGGTCCTCACTGGCATCGCCACCCAGGGCGCTGTGTCCAAGCAGACCATGAAGACCTACTACGTCACCAGCTTCAAGCTGGAGATCAGCACCAACGGGGAGGACTGGATGGTGTATCGTCACGGCAAAAACCACAAGGTAGGATTTTTACAGCTGGAATATGAAGGTTGGAGGTGTGTCTGTAGTAGGGGTGCAACGGTACTCTGTAAACTGGAGCAGTGGTGGTCTAGTGGTTAACGAAGCGGCCCCGTAATCAGTTCGAATCCCGATCCGCCAAGGTGCCACTGAGCAAAGCACCGTCCCCACACACTGCTCCCCGGGCGCCTGTCATAGAGCCCACTGCTCACTCAGGGTGATGGTTAAATACAGAGGACATGTTTCACTGTGTGCACTGTGTGCTGTGCTGCTGTGTATCACATGTGACAATCAGTTTACTCTACTTTACAATACTGATACGCCTGTATGGACAGCGGGATTTCCTTCCAGAAATGTCCTGGACGTTCAATTGCGTGAACTTCCATATTAACAGGCTCTGTTCTCTGTGGAGATCCTGTAAACCCAAGCCGGGCTCGGGCTCAATGGGCCGGGTTCACGCGGTGAACGTTCGGTCAGCAAACACGGTCCTTTCCGCGTGACTCTCTGCGTGTAAATTAGTTTTGCTGGTCGGTAAAAGTGTTTCGCTGCTTGTAAATTCCTACAGAAAATGTTAAGTGTTATTAAGTGTTCATTTGATTTGCATTAAAATGGATGCTGAGGAGGTGAAACGGAGTCTCGGCTCTGCCGATTGTTTTACACCCGATCATGTCCTTTCCCTCGTAGTCTAGCGCTCGTAGCGCGTGAAGAAATGTAAAAAGCTGGACTTTTAGGGCCCAACCACAGCTCATGTGGCTTGAGACGTGTAGAGCGGTCCTGTGGTCCAGGCGGGGGAGTCAGGTGTTATCAGCAGACGGCTCGCCACTGAGGACGCTGGGAAAACAGAGAGACGCGGCGCCGCTTGAAAGGAGAGTCTGGTGTGAGTCAGCTGGGAAAAATTCCAGAGTTCCTGGTCTAACAGGAAAACCAGAGAGCACTTCACTTCCCAGAGGCCTCTTCTCCACCTGGCCAAATGGAAAAAGCAGACAAACAGGCTCGGGAAACGGAAAACTCTGCCGATTCATGCAGCTCATGATTAGTTGCTTCGTATTATTGGGAATGTAATAAGATTGAGAAAAGGTCTGCATTTGGGAGATAATGTGGTTTGAATTTGGGTTTTTTTATTTGGTTAAGTTACGAATGATGGTTCCTATTGGTTGATGGTTCCTTGTGAACATGAACTGTAGACAACAGCAGGGATGGGTGGAGCCGCAGAAGGGCGGGGTGGCGGCTGGGTGAAACGGGAGGGAGGTGTCCATCGGGCTGGGGGGCTTTCTGTGTCACAACCCTCTAATCTCTTTCCGTCACCAAAAACCCTGAAAATCCATTTCGGAGTTGAGCACCCTGGCGGAGACATTTTTTCAATCCCAGGGCTGCTGTGGACGACCCGGGACCCCCCGCCGTCGACTCGGACCCCCCGCCGTCGCAGACGCCGCCTTAATCCGCTGGCAAATCGGGGCTTGCAGCCTCATCATCCGTGTGTCCTGCGCGGTTATGAGATTTGGCTTCATTAAGGACTATTCAGCTCTCCATGGGAGACCCTGCTCCAACATGGCGTCTCTCTCCACCGACGAGTGTCACCAGGTCACTCGGAGATGGTTCTGATGAGCTCAGTCTTGTGTTGTGTTGTCTTTGCCTGGGAAGAGATTGTATTTTTTCAGGATTAGGTTGTTAATATTTCTACATAGATCTAATAATAATAATAATAATAATAATATCTCTTTGTTTTACTCATTTACATGCAGAATAGTCTCTATTATCTCATGCTTTAGTAGCAGGTAAAGACTAGAACCTTGTAAGAAAATTTTACAATTTCATTTAACTATAACTATTAAAATATATAATAAGATCTGTTTATTGGCTCTCTTGACCTACGATTCATGCAGTGTTGCTTTCGCCAATGAAATATATTCATCAACAAACGTAATGGAAAAGAGGTGAGACGCCATGTAAACTTGTCAGGAATAGAGCATAATGGGAATTGTTAAGCGCTGGACGAGTGTGAGTGTGTGTGTGTGTTAGTGTTAGACTCGTTTGAAATACTTTTTAAACAAGTGGGTTTTGCTTAAATGATTTGAATTTGGCTTGAATTAATCTTCAGCCCTCGCTCACATCGTTCTTCTGTATTAAGAACAAGGTCAGCTAGATTCCGCCCGTGGTGATGGCCACCCATCTTTACATTTACATTTACGGCATTTACCAGAAGGCCTTATCCAGAGCGACTTACAATCAGTAGTTACAGGGACAGTCCCCCTGGGGCAACTTAGGGTTAAGTGTCCTGCTCAGGGACATGATGGTAGTAAGTGGGGTTTGAACCCGGGTCTTCTGGTTCATAGGCGAGTGTGTTACCCCACTAGGTTACTACCACCCATCTTCGTCTCTCCCTCCCCCTCTCACTTGACTCCGCCCATGGCCGGCCTCCTCCATCTCTGCAGAGGAGCCGCCTGATAAAGACGGCCTGGTGGTCCCACCTTTACAGGCCACACGGCGTCACGCTGGTTAGCGCGGGATTCGTATTTAAATCTGCGCAGAGATCCCGACGTCTTTTCAGGGGGACAGTTGGCGTGAACATAAAGATGCTTACTGTTGAGTGTGTGGGAGTTAGTGTAACGATTAATAATTGCATAAATCTAATACTCTTGTTTATTGCACAAAATCTGAATGAACAAATCTAATAAAATGTGTGTGTGTGTGTGTTCATACTTGGGATAATTGTACTCACTGTAGATGAGAACAAAGACGTAATGTCTCACTAGCTGCATTTCCACCAACCGTCAAACTGCACAAATAAGAAGAGTTCTAATAGAATCACTACAAATAAAAATGAAATGCTCAATTTCAGCCAGTTTACAGGTCACATGACCGGGTTGTAGAATATATGGCCGCGCGTTAAGTCTCCACTCTCCACCCACCTGGTCCAAGGGTAGACAGAGGACGATGCGACTGACGTGAGACACACACACACACACACAATGCTGTGCATGGGACCTCTCCCACGGCCCCCCGTTCAGCTACACCAAACTACATCAAACTAGCAGCAGCGCGTTACTGGTCACTGGTGTTGAGGACTTTGTCACGACATCTGGGGACATTTTACTATTTAAACAGCCCACACACACACACACACAGCAGGAGCAGCAGACACAACGGACATTTCAATAATTCAGCCTCTGTCTGCGCTGTGGTCCACACGTCTCATCAGGTCTTCTGTCACCACAGTGAGTGGAGCCGCCCTCACACGCCGAGAAGAGTGTGTGTGTGTGTGTGTGTGTGTGTGTGTGTGTGTGCACGTCCACCTCCACACCTACCAGTCAGTGCTGGTGTGTGTCAGCCCACGCCCCGCCTCTGAGGAGCAGGTTCTGTCCTCCCAACTTCAATTATTCATGGAACCGCTCTTCTAACTGGGACCAGTTCAGGTCTCCTGACCAGGAGTGCGTGCGTGTGGCGGCATGAGAAAGGAAGAGAGTTTTTTAGCTGACTGATGAAGGCTGCACGTTAACAGTGACGTCGGCCATGACAACACGCGTCCGGTGTAATAATCTGGTGTTAACCACAGCACAGCATCTACATACGCTGAACATACATTACAAACCGAGGAATAATATAATATTCATTCATATCTACATTAATACTCCACCTCATATAATTCCTGTATGTACCGCTACTTTATTATCTATAACTGCTTTAACTGTGACACGACTGACGACTGTCACGCATGTTACTTCCTCGTTCAGGAGCGTGTTTATCACTGTAGAGGGGAGACAGTTAAATGTGCAAAGATGAAGGATGTTTACTTGATATTCTTGTCAAGACAGTCTGGTCACGCACGCATGTTCTAACACCAAAAAAATTATAACAAAGAATGGAAAACTCGATTCATTTATTTCTGTATTTTATTTGTCGTGCTCGCAGCCGTTTTTTCTGGCTGTTCTTAATACTCAAACTTGCATGAACCCTAGCAACCCCCTAGAAAATCCTTAGCGACCACAACACAATTACAAACTTCATTATGAACGCCTGCTCCTGGCCACGCCCAGAAAAATTATTATTTCTTCATTTCATCCCTTCATTTGAACCTTGAAAGCCTGAACAATCATCTGTATTCACACCCAGGCAGCAGCCATGGGGTTGGGGGTGGTGGAGTGACTCAGGTGTGGGGTTACCTGTCAGTGCATGAGACACCGGTTCCCTGCCAACAGCTGCAGCCCTGTGGAAACTGTACCTGCGTCACCTGAAACCCACTGAGATCATGACGCTCTCCAGCAGTCCACTCAGCAGGAACATCTCAGAGCTCGACTGGTTTCCTGCTGTCACATCCCCCAGTTCAACCATCAGGATGCTGGAATTAAAGCGCCTGATAACCTGCATGTTGGTAGTGGGCGTGGTCACGTTCACTAGGAATTAAAGCGCCTGATAACCTGCATGTTGGTGTCGGTAGTGGGCGTGGTCACGTTCACTAGGAATTAAAGCGTCTGATGACCTGCATGTTGGTGTTGGTAGTGGGCGTGGTCACGTTCACTAGGAACTAAAGCGCCTGATAACCTGCATGTTGGTGTCGGTAGTGGGCGTGGTCACTTTGAATGGAATTAAAGCGCCTGATAACCTGCATGTTGGTGTCGGTAGTGGGCGTGGTCACGTTCACTAGGAATTAAAGCGCCTGGTAACCTGCATGTTGGTGTCGGTAGTGGGCGTGGTCACGTTCGCTGGAATTAAAGCGCCTGATAACCTGCATGTTGGTGTTGGTAGTGGGCGTGGTCACGTTGACTGGAATTAAAGCGCCTGATATTCTGTGTGAGAGAGCCATCAATCAAATTTGTTAATTAAAATATAATTATAGTTTGTCTTCTGTGCGTACCTGAAGAAGGCGTGGCTATTTTCTGATTTTCTGGTATTGGTTGGTGTGTGTTTGTTGCAGCTCCCCCATGTGGGTGTCTGGATTTAGCAGCAGCCGTGTGTTTGTCACCAGGGCTGTATGGCTCTGGGTGGATGTGACAGGCACTGCAGTGTGTGTGTGTGTGTGTGTGTGCGTGTGTGTGTGTAGTGTATTGACCTCCCTGTTAACTCGTACCCCTCACACCAGGAGGATTGAAACACACCCTGTGCTCAGAGTGGTGACGCTGTGCAGTAATGGGTTTGTAAGTCAGTGTTGAACAGCAGTGTTGATGTGTGTGTGCTATAATGTCATTAGTGTTACTATTTGCACACGTGGCAAGAATGTTTCAAGGTGCCCCGTGATCCCACTGGGGAAGACGTGTGTGTGTGTGTGTGTGTGTGTGTGTGTGTGTGAGTGATGGAGTGTGTGAGTGTGTGTTTCACACAGCTAGGGGTGCTGGAAGG
>NC_041715.1:717892-744066 GCF_900700375.1 Denticeps clupeoides
AAAATACACCAAAAACAACACACACCATCACACATACACACACACACACGCACACCATAACACAAATACACCGAAAACAACAGACACATCATAACAAAAATACACCAAGACACACACACACACTCCATAACACAAATACACCGAAAACAACACACCATCACACACACACATACACACACCATAACACAAATACACCGAAAACAACACACACACACACACACACACACACACACACACACACACACACCATAACAAAAATACACCAAAACCAACACACACACACACACACACACACACACCATAACAAAAATACACCAAAACCAACACACACACACACACACTCCATAACACAAATACACCAAAAACAACACACACCATCACACACACACACACACACACCATAACAAAAATACACCAACACACACACCATAACACAAGTACACTGAAAACAACACACACACACCATAACACAAGTACACTGAAAACAACACACACCATCACACGGACACACACACCATAACAAAAATACACCGAAAACAACACACACCATCACACACACACACACACACAATAACACAAATACACCAAAAACAACACACGCCATCACACACACAAAATTGCCCTTGTTTAAATGGTGTGTGTGTGTGTGTGTGTGTGTGTGTGTGTGTGTGTGTAATATATTACAGGCATCAGCTCCAGGGCAGTGCACAATTCCACAAACATGTGTTTACTATTTATTATTTGTTACTATGCAGCATGCCGTGCAACACACACACACATACACACACACACACACACACACACACACACACACACACACACACACACACACACTCACTCACTAACAAAAGAACATGTTGTCCCACCTACCCAACATCTCCACCCCTAAACGGTGGTTTCTCAGTGTATGAAGGGACTGAAAGACACACATTTTAGTGCATCGTTGAGTGTGAAAGACACACAAGGCAGGCGGGCAGTTTCAGTCGGAACGACACAACTTGGGGGCATAACAGCACCCACGGGTGCACCAGGCGAGAGACGCCTCAAGCCCATCTCCATTTCATCAGGTTGTATTCATAACTGTAGCATCTGTTCTCAATCATGGTGCCCCGCCCCCCCAAAATCAGAATTCAATCAGGTCCTCACCTCGGCTCACTCGCCATTCAGCTGGGGCCGAGGATCGGGGAGAATACCAAAACACAAGGTCACGCACCTCACGCCCCCCCCTACAGGGTCATATAGGCATTACAGGGAAGTGACATGCCCATCCAGACGGAAGATCCGAACAGAGATCACGATTAAACAAGAGGCAATATGAGTTCATACGAATACGTAGAACACAGGAGGAGGGGTGTTGCCAGATTGGGCTGTTTTGAATGTGATATTTTTGCATAATGGGGTATTGTTGAGAATAAGCAGGAGGAAATAAATTCTTAGTTGCTATGATAGTTGTGTACTAATCAGAATTTTATGGCAAATTTCTGAGAACATTTGTGGTTAATGTTAAGCTGAAGTAATACACATATCTGGCAACACCACATGTTCTGCATGTTTTACTGTGAGACCTGACAATCAACACTATAAAACATCATTAAATTTCTTCTTCTGGGTGTCAGAGATAATTACACACTGACAAAAAGATCCGTATGGGCGGGAACTTCCTCCTTTCCAATTGGCTGCGTGGGCGGGGCCTTTGCACATTTCTGATTATGTCTCACAAATTATAGGGACCTTTACAGTAAAGGACAAGGACACACACACATACGCACACACAAACAGTGTCACATGATTGGGAGGGGGGCGGGTTTAAGAGAAATGTGGGCGTGTCCACGATTTGTGAAGGACAGCACATCTGTTTTTTGTTCTCTGGCTCTTTGAAAACCTCCATATGGTTCTGCTTAGTGCTTTGTCCCCGGTACACACACACACGCACACACACACACAGAACAAATCATCCACCCAGTATAAATATTTAGATCCACAGCTACACGTCTCCTCTGCAGTTCCCATTTATCAGGAGTTACACTTCTGGCGTCACAGAGTCAGCGGTGATGATGATGTCTCTCTCCGACTGACACAGACACACACATACACTTACAAATACACACACAGACACACTATACTGTATGGTGGGTCTGGAAGCTGTTTCTCCAGCCTGAATTTTCAGTTCTGAGAACTGTTTATCTGTGTGTGTGTGTTAAACCGGATGATACAGTGTTTAGTTTCTGAGAAGAACGACGTGTGTGTGTGTGTGTGTTTATTTTTTATGGTTGTGTGTGGATACTCGGTTAGATATCCATCATCGAACACTCGTTCACTTTCTGCAAGCTCAGGGGAAAAGACTTATCGTTTGCCAAGCACACAGGCCCTGAAGATTAGTCTATTCATTTTCCAGCCTGGGCGTGCGAGAGGGAGAGAGAGAGACAAGGAGAAGGGAACGAGAAAGAAGGGGAGTTGATAGAGACAAAATGATTAATTTTTTAGAAAGCAGCACATGATGTGTCCTATTCAGCATGATAATTAATCAGGGACTTAATTGGATCATTTCTTCTGGAGACGAATCACATTGTTCTCACAGTCCAGAGTCTGAAGAGCATTTCTGGAGATTTTTTTTAATGCCACGTCTAATCTTCACTCCTCAATTATCACCCCATAAAATATCTTGATTACTAATCATATTCAGCTATACAAGAGCCATCTTACAAAAAGCCCCACAGCGTTGATTTTTATCAGCTCCACACAGGACGCTGCACTTTGCAAAATGAGCTTTGCGGCTTTTACTTTGACCATTTGCGCTCTTGACCACTGAAACGGTGATAATTTCCGGTTTCACCACAGGTTCCGCTCACTGCATGATGGGGAGTTTACATTACAGTTTTACGAATTGAAACGTCCACGCTTGCATGGAGCAGTAGAACCTTCTGTGGAGGACGCAACATGTTGCATTCGTTCGTTGGTCCTGAGACTGAGATAATTATGTAAAGTGCAGCTTCTGTCTCTCTCTCTCTCTCTCTCTCTCCCTCTCCCTCCCTCCCTCGCTCTCTCTGTCGGGTGGCGGTTGCCAGTTCCCGTCGTTTCTTCCTGCCAGCGACAGATTCACTTGGGGGCTTTCTACATAATTGAAGGAAAAAAAAAATGTACAAAAGTGCAGCGTCAGGGTTTTTAATTTTTTTTCCGTGTGACATCAGACATTCCCGAGCCTGAGAGCGCCGTGGCGCTGGTCCACACCAAAATTCACCATTTCCTTCAGTGTTTCCACCAAGACGCCACATGATCCCACTGCCCTCCCCTTGATTTTAAATCATATACGCCATTTAACCAGACGGCCTTATCCAGAGTCGGTAGTGACAGGGACTGTCCCCCTGGGGACACTCCGGGTTCAGGGTCCCACTCAGGCACACGATGGTAGTAAGTGGGGTTCGAACCCGGGAGTCTGTGCTCTTCTGGTCCAGATGAGGCTACCTTCACTGGTCTTACGATTTGATTACGGTGATCAATACCTCGATTATCAATGCAACCCCTCAATTGTTCTACATGAATTCACGTTTTCAGATTCGTCAGTGAGATTCGTGGCGTCAGGTCAGCGCGGACTGAATGCACCAGCTTTCAAATAAACTACTTTTCTGCTGAAATCCTGATGGACTTTTAACTGCGCCAAACACGGAACCGTGACCAGCGTTAAACTAGCGTCGATCGATTATACTATGATATATTATGATATTATAATATATACTATGATATAATCTATCATGTTGCAGCAGTGCAGACTCGACCACATCTGCATCGCGTCATTTCAACGCCCCTGTGATGCTACTACCATCATCATGGGTCTAGGTGAGATGGTGAGGGCTGAACGTTTCACTCAGCCCAGAACGAACTGCAGAAAGATACCTGAGAAGAGACACAAACCCGCTCCAGCATGAAAATTCATTATATAATCAGTAATAAATGGTCTTTTTATCGACACGGCAATGCGTACAAATCGCAAAATGAAGGATTAAGTATGAGTTTAGTGTAAATTCCAGTATTATGCCCTTAAATGGCAGTGAGGAGCTCTGGATGCCCTCAGTGGGCGTCGGCCATGACTTTGAAGTGAGAGGAGTCACGCCTGTCATCGCTGTCCCGCGCCACGCCCGGTGCCAGGTCATGCTGCTTACACCGCCACCGAGACTGACCTTTCCTCACCTGATCTGCATTCATCACACGCGCCTGGTTCTGGTCCCACTTCCCCGCGATGGGGTTCTTATAGGGGGGTTAATTACGTTTATAAAGGGCACCAAATTAATTGAGTTTAATGTCAGAAAACACGACCAGCTGAGTCCCCTGCTTTCATCCGAGTGTGTGTGTGTGTGTTTTAATGAGACGATAATACGTGAATGTATTTATGGATCATGCTGAAGCGGCTCAGCGCTTATTGGATAATTAAGAGCTAAACGTACAGGCCGGTGGCTGCAGCTCGGCCGGGCTGGTCCTGCGCCGCGCTCTGACCTTCACCAGACACATGGACAGATGGACTGATCTGATATTTGCTTATTCACCTGTCATGAGCAAATTAACAGTGTGTCCTTATTACCTCAGGATTTATTAGCATTTAAACGCCGCCACGCTGCGTATTTATTTTAGTTGTATGCAGTTGTATGGTGTAAAAGGGAAGGAAGCGCAGAAGACAAGCAGAGACAACCTGACCACACCTTTTAACGGGTCCTGGTCATTCCATCATAAGGAGTGACAGCGGCGTGATCAGGACCCGCTGTGCCACTCAGCATCACAGGCCATATAACCATAGTCAAATATCAATTAATAAATCAGATTAGTCATGAAGGTTTATCAATTTTATTCTGTCACGTAACGAACCACCGATAGACTGCGCTTACATTGTACTTATCAATAATCCATATATTGACACTTCATGACATCACGCAGTCAGTAGTCGCAAGGTATAAATGTGCATTTCTTTCATTCTGGGAACTGATGAAAAGGTGACATGATGTTTATTGATGTATTTAAGATCATCCAGGATGCGTGAGAGCTGTCAATCATCCGGCCGCTCTCATTTTATAAAAACATCATTAAATTAGTTTGTCCTTGTCAAGATAGAGATGTCTAGCAAGTGGTTCTCATCTATTTATTTAAGTAAATCCTGAAGACACCTCCGCCCGTTCGCTATCGAACGACCTTTTACACCTTTTTATTCATGATAATGGCCCAGAAGAGCAGGAAGTGGCTGGTTCGCTGCTGAGCCTGGTGGAACCTGAGGGAGGTGGAGGAGTTTTCAGCCCAGGAGCATCCTCACTGAAGTGCAGCAGAGACATCGACTCTTTCCTGAAGCTGCTTGCAGGAGAGCGTGCTCTTTTGACTCTGAGTGTGTGTCTGGTGCATCCATCTTACAGGTGGAGCAGGTTGCTGCTCTCACATTCCTGTCGAGTTTTAACAGAAAGTGTGGGTCTGATGTCATGTGTTGATGTTTTTCAGAGTCGACCACGGTCCCTGACACAGCGTCACCTACCACAGCTCCAGCTGAGGAGACCAGTACGGTGCACAAACACTCTCCCAGTGAGTGTCTGTCCGAACACAACACGCACACAAACACACACACACACACACACACACACACACACACACACACACCATTTTAGAGGTACGGCAAGATGTCAAGCAAAATAAAACTGCTGACTAATGCAGACCCTCACCTACACGCTGCAGATCCATGATGCTAAATAGACTGATAGCTGATCAATACCCTGCAGGGACTGACACTGAGTAATGTGTTTGTATAGCATGTGTGTGTGTGATGCATGATAAAATACACCAGATTATTCTGGATACAGCAACATTATGCAAACCTCTACATAACTGTGTGTGTGAGTGTGTGTATATCAGTGTAATTTAAGCAGCCTGTTCCTGTCTTCTGTCTCCGTCAGTGGTCACCCACCTGTCCACCTCCCTGGGCCGGCTGTGCGATTTCGAACAAGGCCTGTGCGGCTGGACCCACGACCCCACGGCGGACCTCAGCTGGTCCCTCCAGGCCTCCAGCAGCTCCCCTGGGTCAGGACCCAGCCTGGACCTCTCCCTCAGCACCGACGGTCAGTTCTACATTTACTGGCTCTGGAATAAAACCACAGGGACAGTCAGGGGAGGAAGGAGGTGGTGGAGGGGTCTCTGTTTTCCATCTACGTGGTTTTATAGAGAGAGGAGGAAGAAGACGGAAAAGAATCCTCTGTTAATCTATTCCACAGACCGCAGGCACATACAGTCCAATCAGATGGCTTTGCCAGCCCTGCAAGTTTCCTTCTCCCAGAGACTTACACCCCGGGAGGGAGTCCCCCACTAAACTTTTCCCAACAAAAGAAACGAAGAAAGAAACATGACCCTCGAAAAACCTTTCCCTAGGTCTCGCAGAAAGTGACCTTAATTCTTTCGAGTTATGGCTATAAAACATGGATTTCAGACTTGTACTTACACTAGACCCGCAGACCCGTTTCCACAGATCAGAGATATTGGTGTTTCAGCTTCATACAACCTCTGTCTTCGATTTAGACTCTTCTGTGCCTATGAATGTCCCACAGGGCTCAATCCTTGGGCCTATTCAAAATGTGCACTTTCGGCCTTGCAGTTATCTTCACAGTTTCTCAAACCCTAGTCCCTATCAGTCAATATACATGTTGGTTATGGTCCCAGCACCATCAAAGATCAGATGGTGTGGAAAACCATAAGTGAAGAATATTAACCACAGTAACTGACAGTATTTTTTGTGGCTTTAGACAGGTGAAGTGTGATGATAAATAGTTAACTTCTACCTGGGACAGGTTCCTAAGACATTTGAATGTGAAAAAGTGAAAGTGATTGTTTTTTAATTTTGATGCAGCACAGCATATGGTAACACATATGCTGTATTTAACCCTCACCCTTGGTGAGCAGTGGCCACCTGGCGGTTCGGGATTTGCCAGTTCGGCAACCCTTAGATTATGAGGGCCACCACTGGCCAGTCTGTCTATTAAGGTCGAATCAAATGCTTAGGAAATGTGGAGCGTGTTCCCCGGATCCCCAGGGCAAGACGGGGAACGGTTGACCTCTCATTAAGGCCTAATTAAAGAAGTTTCCCTTCACCGATGTGCTATTCCCTGCGGGTGCCACGCCCGCTCCTCAGCTACCTGCAGGCAGCGGCACTGTATGCTAACAAGCCATCCATCCACCAAGACAATCATAATTAATTTCCCCTGTTTCATAAGCAGCCAAGATCAAAGACGAGCCGAGCAGGAAAAGTTCGATGGTATTAATTAGGGCGGGAAAACCGCGCGGCTATATTTAGGGGTTTGGTGTTTACCTGGGAAAACTCTGTCGGTGGGGGGGGGGGCTTTAACAAGAGGGTGAGGGATCAAAGATCAATAATCCATTTGCTGTAAAAACCGGAGAATATTATCACCGAGCCTGGTTCTGCGCTGGCACGTCGGGTTTTACTACCGGCTGCTCTCCTGACTATTCAGGCTCAACGCTTCCTGTTTCTTCCAGAGCTTTTTAAGATGCCGTGTGTTCGGTGCGGCCCGCTCGGCGGGGAACTCCGGCTCTCAGCACCACAAGTGCCCGCCGGTGTTATCGCAGACGCTGATAAGAGACGAGTTTAAACGGGCGACTGAGCGCAGCGGTGAACCGCAGGCCGCACACACACAGAAACAGACACACGTAGAGAGAGATATGGTGGCATGAAAAGCCTGGCTAGAGTTCAAAACACACACAGATGTGGCGTCTTGAAAGGCGCAGATTCATTCGAATGCCGAACACTCACCACAAATGAGATCCATTACTCATTCAGGGGGCGGTGTCTCTCTCTCTCTCGCACACTCACACACACCCGCCAACAACAACACATATATTAGCACAGACACTTTCACAACTGCATACTGATCTCAAATTCTGTCTCTTCAAAACTCTGCACGCACATGAAATGCACAGAATGAATTCATGTCAGCAGCCGACCTAACCCACTTTTCTTTTCTTCAAATCCATATTCCATCTTTTCATAGCCTTTAAACGCCTTGCTTCTCGAACTGTGGCACCTGACTCGCTGTCGTTCCTCTCTCCCCTGGCAGATTCTGGGAACTTTCTGTATTTGGACGCGAGTCCCAAATCGGAGAGGCGTCGGGCGCGGCTGCTGAGCCCGGGCGTGGCACCTGAGCGGGGGCCACTCTGCCTGCTGTTCTTCTACCGGGTGCAAGGCGACGCCCAGGGCAACCTTCGCATCCTGCTGCAGGATCACGAGCAGGAGGAGACCCTCCTCTGGGCCCTCAGTGGGGACCAGGGTCCCCTGTGGAGGGAGGGGCGCACCGTCCTGCCTCAGTCGCCCAACGAGTACCAGGTGCCAAATTCACCCTCACCTCCGCTGGCCGCTGTACATCCTGGTCGATTAATCGCGATGATAAAATCTGGTTTTGAATCCCCGGCAGGTGGTCATCGAGGGATACTTCGAGCACGGAACCAGAGGCCACATCTGGATCGATAACATTCACATGAGCTCCAGCATAGAACTGGAGCAGTGCACACGTAAGTCTGCACATCTGCATCGGCCTCTTTCTCCAAGCCTGGCACACACACACACACACACACACACACACACACACCGAGTCCAACAGCGCCCGTTCAGAGGCATTCTCGCTCCTAATTAATTTCTTTTTTCTCCGCACAGCGGGAATCAAACGGAGGAAAGAACGAGCTCTGCGTTCATTTAAAAAGCGCTTGTAGTAGCGAGCGATGGTGACGCTCGTACCTCCATTTTAACTACAGGTTCTCCCATTCACCTACAGGTGCACACACACACACACACACACTTCATAAAGCAACAAAACACACAACCAAAACAGCTCTTAATGATTTCTATTCAGCAAAAAGGAAAAAGCCAAGTGAAAGTAGGCCACACGTGCCCTGTGGGCTGAGATTCTAATCTATGTTTCATTAGTTCCCCCCTCTCCTCTCTGATTTGTAAACCGAGTCTTTCCGAGCCGTCAGAGGGAATTACAAGACGCCGTCCTCAAAAGCACCTTTTTATTTTGCTGTTTCGGCGTCTGTACAGATTCGGCACAGGGGGCGCTGTGTCAGAGTAATGCCCTTATTTCACCATCATTGGTAATAGGGGTGAAGTCAGGAAAAATCTAGATGGAGCCAGGACACTATTTATATTCGATTTTATTTTTTTTATGGTTCAATGTCATTTAGAAAATAGAAAAATAAATGACAGGTTGCCACTCAGCATCAATGTGGCACCAAATGTGACTCGATTTTAACCAGTTCGCTCACATATGCTGCTGGTGACGAGACTAGAACAGGGAATAAAATGACCGGATCTCAACGCACAGACTCGGGTCACATCTGTCTAGTACGGTGTTGCCAGATTGGGTGGTTTTCAAATGTAGATTTATACATGCATCAAAATCGACCGGTTGATCTTTGACGCTTCCTTTAAGAAGGTGATTTAATCTTTCATTCATGTCATCTTCCCAGCACCCCGAGGTGGGATTGATTAATGAGCTTTGAATAAATAAACATTGCCTTTCCATCAGAGTAGAGGAAGAATGTGATGATGGAGCGAGCCGCTCCGATTCTGTTCTGTCATTAAATACTTAAATGGGAACCAGATGCACCGCAGGAGCGTTTCCACATCCGCACGCATTCATATTCGCACATTTGCATTCCGACTGGGAGCGGCCTTATCAATTAACGCCGCTCTCTCTCTCTCTCTCTCGCGCTCTCTCTCCACCGCCGAGGCCTCCCCGCCTGCTGCTCCGCTCCCTTTTAATTGTCCCTGCATTCCAACTACGCTAAATAAGCATCGCATTTTCTGCCAGCCCGCCCCGCGTCCCCTCGCCTCGCTCGCCCGCTGCACCCAGACGTAAATCACTGCACTTCGCTCCTCGCCAAATGACACCGCCGCAATCACCTCTCTCCCTCAAACGAGTCAGGCCGCCATTAGCTTCCCTCCCCGTCTCCCGGTAATGTGTTTGTGAGGAGCTCTCAGGGGGAAAGAAGTTGAAAAAGCGACCTGAAGAAACCGGCCCCGGTTTCGCTGTGTTTTTTAACGAGTCTGATGATCAAGTCCATTTATTTCTGCATCAGGCCGCTCACTCGCCCGCTTGTTCTGTCTCCCTCTCCCTGCAGAGCCCTTCAACGCCGTCCCTCCGGACACCACCGGTGAGTCTCGCTCGACCGTCTCCGCCACTTCCCGTCCCGCCGCTTCGCCGCCTCCCGCTTGCAGTAGCCACGGCGACATCACATGCTCTGCCAAATATCATTCACCCACGATGATATTTCATCTGGTTCTTCCTCCGAATCACTCACTTGCAGATACGTGCCGGACTCTGAACGCCAGAGCTACAGTTGTGCAAACATATTACAGTATTTTACGGCACATTTTATCCCTGTTTCTTTTTATGGCCCGTTAGTGGAGCCAGCGTTCGCCAGTCATTACAAGCCATCGTAAAACTCTGCGAGATGCCTTCTAATGCATTATTTAAGGGGGATTCGTACAAAGTTTGATCTGGCAGCCTTGTGCCGTGGTACCAGGCGCAGCAATGGGCTGAAATCCGATTGGCCCGTTCAAATGTGTGCGAGGCACAGGGGGAGGGGCCAGAGGGTTGGCTCTTTGTTCATCAGAAGGTCCACAGATGGGTTTCTCTGGATGCTCCAGCAGCTTCGCCCGTTCCTGCTGTTGCCGTATGAGCATGTGTCCCAGCATGGCTGGCTTGATGAAGGAAGCTGAAGGCTCATGCTCCTGCGCTGCTTCTTCATGTGTCATCCCTCCTCCTGTTTTTTTTCCCATCCCTCCCGTCGCCCCGCCCGCCCCGCCCACCTTTCCTACCTCCCTCTGTTCGGAGTTCAGCACCATACATGGCCTCCTCGGTCTCTGCTGACTGCACTTGAATGAAATGTGGGACTGACTTGCGTCCAAGAGCTTCTCCGGGCCCGTCCAGGTCTCCACCCTGGAGTGGAGTGACGCGGGTCTGGCTCCGACCAAATCGCACGGCTGTTCCGCGTTAAGAGCTGAGTGTTTAGGACAAGGCGAGACGAAAGTAGCTGCAGCGAGGCGCTCGACTGGGAGACGTGGACACTTAGGGTCCCTGTTTGGCGCCGGTTTCCATGGGAACATTTGGCTTGAGGCATAAGAGGCTGACGAAGAAGAAAGCTCCAATAAAAAATGGCAGAAGTAGTCTCGGCAGTTTCTGAGCCACGCTGCATCACTGCAGAGCCGAGACCGCAACACAAATACTCAAACGATGAATACAATCCGAGAGCAGTGATTGGCTTGCACTAACCGTGCCAGGATGGCTACCGTGCATGCGCATCTGCGTGTCTCTGTGCAGCAAATGTCTGTTTGTTTGCAATGTGAGCACCGATTTCCAATTAAAAACGGAAAGAACGAGACGTGAGCAGCGAGAAAAGCACCAAGCGAAGTGCATGCCTCTCTACCCCAAGCCAACTGTTCTGTGTCTCTCCACCAGGGGGAGCATTTCCGGGCAGAAGCGACCCCACAGTAGACCCCGTGACAGTGCCGCTTGTCCCCACCTACTGGTATTACGCAATAGCCGGCGGCGGCGCGCTCGTGCTCCTGGCGTCCGCCACGCTGGCCTTGGTGCTCTGTTGCCACCGCTACCGCCTGGCGAGGAAGAAGAGCCAGCCCTCGGTGGCCTTCCAGAGCGCCCACTACCCCCAGCAGCGCCCTGACGGGACCCGGGGCGGAGCCCAGGCTCACCGTCAGGCTAGACAAGGACGCGCCCTGCTCCCACTGCTGAGACGGGAGGGGGGTGGCGGTTAGAGGAGATGTGACCTCCGCTTGACCCCCTTCGGCCAGAGCCTGAAGGACAGACGCCTGGTGGGACGGATGAACTCTGCTGCTCCGGACGCGACGGGAATAAAACATGGACAAAAAGACCACACGAACACACTCGTTTCTGTCCTCGGACTGCTGTTATTGGGGTTTAAACCCGCGGGGAGGACGGGGACTCCTGGAAGCAGGCTGAGAAGGGAACCCAGGAGGACTCTGCATGTTTGAAAATGACGCACCTTTTACACGTGACGCACATGGGGGGGACACAGGAAGAGGAAATGACGGTGGGAGACGAGAGCGACTTGCTCCAGCTTCCTCCTCTCAGCACCTTCTCCTCACGTCGATTCACTGGCCTTCTTCTGCAGAAGCTGACAAATCGAAGCAGAATAAAAGGCCTCCATCGCCACCAGATGTCCCCGGAACCCGAGGCTGCAGGAGAACGTCTGCAGCTTCAGCTTCTGTCTATAAAAATGTCGGGGTTTGTTTCCTATATGCAAAAAAAGAAAGATTTGCCTTAGATTGCGTGTGTCCCGCCTGTCACCGCCACGCACCGCGGTGGCCGGGGTGTCACGCGGTGTCACGCGGTTCTGCATCCAGCCAAGCGGTCGGCTCCACGCGGAACTATTTATTTACTGGGAATCTTCCACGCCCTTTTACCGGGGACAGGGCCGTCCTGGCCTGCCGATTTACGCCGGGCATCGTCGGGATTTAAGGCCGCTCGGTCTGTATCACTACAAAAGAGACGGATCTTGATGCGCTGTGATGTTCCCCGTCTGGAAATAGGTGGAAATAATCCCCGCACGGCCCATCGGGGAGAAATTGGGGATATTTCACCCATTAATCTGCCGCTGACAAAAGAATGTGCAGAGAGATGTGCAGAGATCAAAGCGCTCTCTTATCTTCTGAAGACGGACTTTGGGCAAAAGGCTCCAGATTCGTTTGAAGGCGTAAAGCCCCTGAAAACCCCTCGCAGACAGGCAAAGACCACCTGCCCCAGATCTCATCCCCCACCTACCCTCTCTCGGCCCTCATTCCCAGAATCCCCTCTCGGAAGATGTAGGCGATGGTGTCATGCTGGTCATGTGACACGAAGAAAAGGCCGGAAGTGGTCCGATATAAACTCGTCTTAATTCACGCTCTGCTATAGGGCTGTGTGATGATGTTCTAGGGCTACTGATACAAATAACATTTATTTTATGAAAATAGTTAAATGAAACTGTAGTTTATAAACAAAAAAATGGAGAAAATGATTAAGATTTATGCCAGTTTAAATGACTGTGTTAATCGCTGTATTAGTTGAAATGTTAAACATTGTTTAAACAGATGTGAAATTTAATTTTTACTGTATGCTCGCACGTTTGCGTTGCAGGGAATTTGCATAAATGTCACTGATTGGGCAACACATTCGTAGAGAAAATTGCATTCACTGATTTGATTGGCTGGCACTTACTCAGTTGATAATTAAAATGTGATATGCAGCTAACCAATGGACCCACAATTTAACCCCATTCAAAAGAACTTTTATAGGGTAATACTTTAATAATTCAAAATATGGTTCAAAATGTGCGATTATTTAGTTTTTAAAAACTTTATCAACTGACTGCCCTATTAATAAATTCTGTTGAATTTCAATTTCGTCATCAGAACGTTTTGAGTCTTGATGCAACAGACACCAGTGATATTGTTGTTTTTGGGGTCACTTTGTGTCCCGTTATTCTGCATACGTAACCTGTGTCTGTGACGTCCCTGTATGATGTCCCACGATGCCCTGCAGAACCAGACTACTGGGAGAAACGTGTGTTTGGTGATGATTAGCATCACGTTTCTCCTTTTTCTATTTAAAGTGAGATGTTTGGTAAGAATGTGCTTTATAATCCGCTGCAGGCGTCTGCCGTGAGACACGTAATATTTCAAATTGGTTTAATGGCCCTGATTGGATTGTGTATATAAGTATGATTCCCCGACTGCCCGCTCAGCAATATTAATGAGGAAAAGCACTCTGAGGGTCCTGATCTGCATGCAATCGGCCAAGTAGCTGTCCGCACTGCTGCCTGCAGAAAAGAAAAGCTCCCATCCAGCCGTGGGTGAAGAACGTGGCCTTTTTTTGTTTTACGGCATGATCTGGTTTCAAAGTGTGTGACATATATGTACGTTTCAGAATAAATCAGGAAACGTTGGATTACATCACAGTTCCCACCTGGCATTCTGATTGGAATCACTATATCTGCACCTTATTACGATCAATCCAACGTTTCTCAGTAATAATTCATAACCATGAACAGGGGAACTGTGGTATCAAATCAAAATCACCCCCAGACACCTTCTCATGTATTATTGCTTCATTTATCAGCCGATGCATCATAAAATGCCAGAATGAGCCATTTTCATTTTCTCTTTCTCATTCTGCACCATTGCTGTACAGTTCCTCTGACAAACCACGGCCGCAAAATGCCAAATGTGTGTGTGTGTGTGTGTGTGTGTGTGTGTGTTTTTCGCTGAGTGCACTTTGCATCCTCTGTTTGTGGAAACTGGGCCTTGACTGTGACTGTCCTTAACCGATGCTGCACCTCAGCCTGTCTGCCAGATTTAAAGGAATATTTTAGCCTGTTGAATTTCATGGTCTTGGAAAATATTGTGCTGGAATGTAAAATTAAAGTGTATTTTTTCTACAACCTGCTGCGTTTTGTGTGTTTGAAAGATCGATATTTGGATATTTGGTGTCAAACTTTTACAAAATTACATAATCAGTCAAGTGCTTTATTTTAATCAATCCCATGAAACACAGTTTTTTTTTATTAGAGCATTTTTTGTCTTCCATACAGAGCGCAGACTCGTTGAACTTGGAAACAACCCGCTTTTCCGGAGCAGGGAAGGCATAAATGGAGGTGAGGAGGAGCCCCCCTTTTTAATCCCCTCCGTTTCTCGTCAGGTCGCTACCCGGGGTCGTTCATATGTCAGCCGCCCGCCGGGACGCCGGCTGGATTTCATTGGCCTCATATTGTTGCTCAGATTGCTCGATTGCCACAAGCAGCAGATCTGCTTTCACCTCACCGCGGCCTTTCTGGCCAGATTGAAGTTGATATTCTTCCCGTCTCCTCCTCCCTAAATCCCTTCATCAGACAGACTGTCCTTCAGGTCTGAGCTTAGAAACAACGGAGCAGAGCGAGTTCAGGCTTACCTTTCAACCGAATGTTCAGACCGGGCCAATTACTCCCTTCAGCTCCACTTAACCGGTGAAATTCACTTGATCATTTTTAGCATTTGGAGGTGTGTGCGGAGCAACAAAGCTGAAAGATGCACACCTCATACATACTTTTATTCAGTCAGCCTGCATGAAACCCAGAAATAAAACTTGAAAACGCATATTTTATGCAAATGAACCACACTGTCATGATGCATGAAGGAGGCAGAGGGCAAAGCTGATAATCACACACAGATGGTCTCTAGCATAAAATGTAAAAAACAAGTCAATTCTGAATTTATGATGATACATTTTATAAAAAGCGCAACACGTCTTCTGTGTCCAGGTTTCCACTTTCCAGAATGGACACCGGGCGCCTCGTTGGAGCCTCCGGTGACTAACGTGCCGGACAAAGACAACGCTTGGCTGTACACGCTGGACCCCATCCTGGTCACCATCATCGTCATGAGCTCCCTGGGCGTCCTGCTGGGGGCGGTGTGCGCCGGCCTGCTGCTCTACTGCACGTGCTCGTACAACGGCCTCTCGTCCAGGTCCTCCACCACGCTGGAGAACTACAACTTCGAACTGTACGATGGCATCAAGCACAAGGTCAAGATCAACCAGCAGCGCTGTTGCTCCGAGGCTTGAGGACGCCCGCTGTCCCCGTCACACTTCCTCCTGGTTCCGTTTTCCCCTGCGTCTGCCCCTAGTCTGACTGACACTTACACGACACCAATCTTCTGCCATCAACTCCACGCCCAGCGCCAGAGAAGGGACGTCCCGATAAGCTCAACAGTATCAAACATATCACAAGAATGAAGCAGTAAATGTACAGGACAGTGGTGGCGTTAGTGAGTGGCCGTAGGGCTCGTCTTAGACCGCTTGTCGCTTGTGAAAACGTGGACGCCGTGGCCTTGGCGATTGTGGCTCGTTGCTTGGTTTTAGTTTTTAGACTTGTGTTCTTGACGGCGGATTAGCGCCGGGCCGTCCCGCTCCGTCCTGCTATTTCTGTTTCCGGACCGTCTTTGTGGGACGGTCTGTATCGTGTGCTGTTTTCCGTATGGAGAGTTGGAGGTTGCTGTAATCTGGGAGCAGTGTTACGGTCGTCTCCGGTGTTTCCGTCCTTTTTTTTGAACTCTTTGATCCTTGTGCCACAGTGCCACACTGTGCTACGCGGTTTTTTTTACGTTAACCTTAAGCGCAACCTATGGATTGCAGAAAACTACGGTGGAAGACACGACTCTCGCGCCTACGGAAGGAGAAACGGACAGAACGAATGGACCGATGGAGGACGGTTGAGCCGGAGTGGGACGTGGGACACACAGTTGAGCCTTAAGCATCCTTGTCGGAAGAGAGCCATGAAGAAAGTAGTTTCGCCTTCGGCGAGGTTAATGGCCTTACACGACGCTCTTCGTTTCTTCGCCGTCGCTCTCCGTTCTTCTTTCTTGCCGAGTTATACTTTTCGGGACGTAATGAGGTGTCCCATCATGCTCCTGGGCGCTGTTGGTCAGGTATGCATGGAAAGGGGGACGGACCACTTCCGGCTCCACCTCCTCTCTGACGGACTCAGCCGACTTTCCAAGTGCCTTGGAGCTCTGAGCTGGTTGAACTGCTGAACCCGCAGGGCTGACAAAAAGTATTACCTCTTCTGTCTGGGACAGAGGGCCCAAACACCAAAAGACATGGACATCGGCACTGGTCAGACAAATTACATTGCTGTTTATAGACTTTGTACAGAAAAAATGTCCTTTTTTATGGTTATTATTATAATTATTATTTAATAAAGAGTGAGTTAAGGATGACTGGTTGTCTTTTTGGGCCCGGAGCTCAGACCATCACATGGAAAAAAGTAACCCGTTGAAAAGGGCGGGGCACAGGCCGTGGATTTTGGACGGTATCCATGGAAACAGGCGCTGCGAGCTCAGACCACCGGCACTCTGGCGAACCGGGTTCAAGGCCTCCTCAACACACCGCTCAATCGTGCACTTAACCAGCGGCGGCCCCGATCGATGGCTCCAGGCACGCCGCCCACTTCTTGCTTTTGACCGGGGAGGCGTCGCCGAGTGGAAATCGAATAAACCGCGCCTTAACTAAGGCCCCCGAAACGGAACATTTCCATACTGGCTCGATCTGTCTCAGTGCCAACGAAACAATCCAATATTTCCTCAAAAATGGATTATGTCGCCTGTCATTAATACAGCATCAGTTGTTGGGCTATCAATTATGGTTCTGCATATATCCTGCTAACGATCTTATGAGATGATGGAGCCCTGCCCTGAATTACATGGTATGCTGGACAGTCGTGGATGAATATGGTCTCCAGTAATGTGAAATGGGGGTCTCACATCAAACGTCCTGCCAACGGTAGGTTTTCCTGCTGCTCGAGGTTTTCTGGCAGCCTCAGATACCAGCAGATACGGCTTCTTCTTCTTCTTCTTCTCGCCGTTCTGGTAATCATGGTAGCCAGTCAACAGTCGGTCTTGAAGCTGATGTGCTGGAAACTGGAAAAAAGTCGTCCGCCAGACCGCCGGGGCATCTTCAAAAGCTCCAGGTTCCTGGCATGCGGTGGTTAATACCCGACAGACGTGGTCCAGTCCAACCATGAAAAAACAACCATCTGAGGTCTTGTGGACATGCATGGACAGTGTTAGGCAGCTAGAGATCATTTTGTAGACAAATAAATAATGATAACGCAGCGGTGATGCCTTTCGTTTAAATCATATTTTTGCAAATGGAAACAGCATTTTTGGGGTCCAAGAATGAATCACAATTATTTGCAAAAATATGTGATTAATAAGTTACTTTTTTCATAAGAAAAAGGAAAATGAATGAATTGGATTCTTGATTGAAAGTCAAGACAACTGAAATGTTCATGTAAACCTGGATATTTTAAACTCACACACATATGCCGATAGTATTTTTAGGTACCACGCGTTTGAACACATTAAGGCCATGAAAAGTCGTACAGTGCGTGCGTGCAGGAATATTTTATAATATTGGTCGAGCAAGGACACCGTGTACGATTGGTTGCTGTGCTCAGGCCAGCAGGACAATGAGTCCACAAATGGACAAACAAAACGTCCCTTCTTCTGAGACCAAGTCACATCTCCTCTTCGCCCTTTGAGGAAGCCATCAATGATTATGGCTCATTAACGATTAGACCAGGCCCGTTTTCTGTGGCGCTGCGGGCCTGGACTCACATAATAGGAAATATGTCATACAAGTAAACTAATTAATCAAGGACAATTACAGAACCAATTTTAAAAGAACTAGCGAGCGCCGCTACGTGCCGCGCCGTTAACGTCTGAATGTGAGACGCTGTTCGCTTAATTGATGAATCGGATGTCGTTTGGAGGGGAGCTGGTTGGAAATCTTACCACGGGGATCTTGGTATGAATCCCTGTGGCAGATGGCTGGGGGAGAGAGAGCCTGGACGTGTCCTACCTCGTCCTCCTGGGTCCATCCAGATCCCCCGTCCTGTTCACCTCTATAACAACCCCACCTCAGATGTCCCCATATAGGACATCAAGCGGTGTTGGTGGCTCGGTATTTGGGTCAGGACAAGAGTGAAGGGATCCGCAATGATGACAACTTTAATCGTCATGGAGGCACACGGTGCTCCCCGAAGACGAGCTAATAAATATTAGCATAAAATATCAACAGGAAATGAGATGTTTAAAAGCTGTAGATGGATGAAATAAAGATGTAAGGTTTGTGTCCAATTGAAGATTAATTTTTTGGGGAAAGTGTAGAAACCGGCTGGGAATCCAGTTAAAGGAGCTTTTCAGCCCAGTTTAACCAGGAGGGATTAGTATGATGGCACCCCTGAAAGTGTTAGACTCTGTTTCGGTCATGTTTTATGGTCTTGGGTGGTTGGGTGGTAGTAGCCTAGCGGGTAAAACACTCGACCCGAAGACCCAGGTTCAAACCCCACTTACTACCATCGTGTCCCTGAGCAGGACACTTAACCCTGAGTGTCTCCAGGAGGGACTGTCCCTGTAACTACTGATTGTAAGGCGCTCAGGCCGTCTGGTAAATGCAGTAAATGTGTTTTTTCTGGTTCTATGCCAGTCCCTTCCTCTATTTTTTAAATAGGGGGAAACTATTTTCAAACCAGCACTAAGCGCTGGACTAGGCACCAAGCTGTGGCATGTTTGCTAGTGTAATGTTGCTGAATTAGTCCATGTTAATTATTGTAGAAGGTGAAACGACCCCATCAAGTATGGACTGTGGCTCCTCCCATTTTAAACTCTGTTCACAAAAACATAATTAAAAATTGTGTTTTGTATTACAGAAATAATTACATGCCAAAAATGTCAGTTTTTCTCCTTCAAGCTGCATATAGAGTGGTGAACAAGCCAGATGTAGTTTGGGTGTGTGTCTTGGTTCTGAACTCGGGCAGGTGGTGTGTGTGCTGTTCGTTCCTCGAACCAGGCAGATGTTTTCTATTCTGTTCCACCGAAGCAGAACTCAGAACCGGCACCGATCTTGGAGTCACTCTCTGCTCGAGGCCTGTCGAGATTCACCTGTTCATCGCGGCAAATAAATTTTCCCTCTGTTGACACCATAGACACCATAAACCCGACTGATTGGCTAACATGTTTGCACTGGATCATTTGCATAAATGCCACTGTTTGGTCGATGCATTTGCAGGGAAATTTGCATGAATGGATTTGATTGGCTGCCGCTTTCTCTGAGCATTTTTAACTTTGTGCACCAACTTTTGAACCCACATTTCAGTTTGACAGCGCATATGACTTCTCTGTTGACGCCTCTTTCACTAACTGTGAAAAATTAGTTCAAATGTTTTCATCCACTGACAACCCTACTTACAACAGAGTGAAAGCTGGACTCCACCGTTACCAGACTTCTGTTCTCCTTGAAGTTGGATGGAACTGCAGGTTGGATTGGACATCTGGTCTGCTGTGCATCATATGCAGGTGATGCTGGACACGCCACTGTAACGGCAGCTCCAAACGCATGGGACACACTTTCCTGCTGTCCAACACTTTCCTGCTGTCCCACACTTTCCTGCTGTCCAACCAGTGGGTTGATGCTGCCCATCAACCCACTCACTCCGGTATTTATCCTGCCCTCATACGGGTACCGTCCCTTATCCCGTCCTGAAATACAGTCCCCCTGTCCTCCGGCACACTTGACGCATGTCCTGTGTGTGTCGGCTATGTTGCTTCAGTCATCGTGGTAAACGGAGCATCTGGCCTGTGTGTTGGGAAACTTTTCATCCAAATGGCTGTGTGTGTGTGTGTGTGGTGTGTGTGTGCGTGGTGTGTGTGTGTGTGTGAATTCGAGCTCTAACGCAGCTGTGCAGCTCTTGGAGGGGATCTGGACTGATCCCGTGTGCATGAGCTCATGGGACTGGGTGTAATAGATTTGTCAGTGTGTTGTGAATATTCCCATAACAAAAAGAGCTATTTCACTAAAGACACACACACACACACACACAAACACACACTTACACACAGATGATGGTTGTGTGTGGACTGGGGAGGCTGAAGTTGATAAATGAAAACTCTCTCTGATTCTCAACTGTGTCTCTCACTTTGACTTCACCGCCTCCAGCCAAACAAATCACATTTATCACCCACCCCCCCACACACACACACACTCCCCCGCCCCCGTCTGTATCTGAAAGCGAAAGTGAAAACGAAGTATTTCTCTCTGTCTCGTATAGGAGTGTTTGGCGAATTACGCTCTGCACTGCTGCCTTTTCCTGTTTACCGTTGGTGGAAGCGTGAAATATGGGCGTGGGGGTCTCACCTAAACCCCACCCCCCGGCACTATTAAACTTCTAGGCCTGTCTCATTCTATAACGATGTTTATAAATCATCTTTATGCTTTATTATTAATTCAGGAGATAATCCAATTCATATCTCCCTTAAGATCAGGCGCATGTAGGAGGTTGTGGGTGGGTGGGGTTATGATAAAGGAGTTGGTAGAGAGGGGTGGTTAATAGTGATATTAATAATGTAGGACGTTTCTCAGCAGCACTGGAGGATCAGCAGAATCACACAGGGAGGAGGAGATATGAGCCAATCCTCACATTTTGACGCTTGTACATCTCATTCATCGAATCATACTTGTATTATATGTATATATTACTTTATCAGATAGATTTCTCCTTTTTGTACTTTCCTTATTATATACAGTATTTATACAAACCTCTATAAATACCTCCACCCGTCCGTCCATCAATCCTTCCATTCACCCACCAGTCCATTTATTCATTCATCCATCCATCCACCAGCCCATCCATCTACCCATCCGTCCATCCATCCATTCATCCCTCCACCTATCCATCCATCCATTCATCCAACAATCAATCCATCCACCCAACTGTCCACCATCCCATCCATACATCCTTTCAAACTCCCGTCAATCCATCCTTCCATCAGTTCATCCATCCATCTATCCATCTATCCATCCATATATCCACCAGTCCATCCATCCATCCATCCATCCACCCATGCATCCATCCATTCATCCATCCATTCATTCATCCATTCATCCATATGGTTGTCAATTGATCCATCTATCTCCTTGTCCATCCATCCATTCAGCTCAGCTGAAGTTCACTTGCATGACTTTAGACTGGAGTAAGAAACCAGAGACCCTGGTCAGCTGATGAATGATTGTGTAAAAATGTCTTTCTGCTAATAGTATTAAAGTCTCAGCTGTGATGGAAAGCTTTTAATGTGCATGTGAAGGATTGTCATTGTGTGACACAGCAGCACAGCAACGGTGACACGGTTGAAATGTGTCCTCTGTATTTAAACATCATGACAGGTGCCCAGGGAGCAGTGTGTGGGGATGGGACCTTCATCAAGGGGACCGCAGTGGCACCTCGGCGGCTTGGGATTTGAACCGGTAATCTTCTGATTACGGGGCCACTGCACCAATGCAAGGACAGACCCCCTGGATCAGCCCCACTCAATTCCTCCATCGATTTCTGCTACTTAAACCTGTTCAGGTTTTGTTCATGAGCTCATATACTATGAACTTCAGTTAAATTTTTAGTTTGAAGAAAAACTGAACATCATTTTCCCAAAATAATGGCGGTTTTAGAGCCTCAGACTCCTCCCCATAACACCCGCTGGTTTTAATACGCTCGGGTTTTACTGGGACAGCGTCACGTTTTACAAGCAGGAGGTGTGTGCGGCTGAAGGAAGAGGAAAAAAGTGCGTATTTGTGTGTGTATGTTTACAGTGTATGAAGGGCCACTGAGGAGGAGAAAAAATGATCCATGAATAACAAATGGTGGTTCTCTTTGTGTGTGTGTGTGTGTGTGTGTGTGTGGTGTGTGTTCGTGTTCTTGAATGGCGAATGAGATGTACTTCTGTTTAAGTGTGTGTGTGTTTGCTGATGAGCTGACAGGGCTGCAGTACACTGATCTGCATTCAGGGAGCAACTCCAGCGCTTAGACCCAGTAAATCTGCAGGGAGGCAGAATCTGAAGTTCCAGAAGTTTCCGGGCACCATCTGTTGTGCTATAAATTTGTGGTTGTGGTGTGTGTACTTTGGGTGTCCGTGTTTCTTTATGCGAGTGTCTGTGTGAATGTGTAAATAGAAGTGGATGCATGAATGTGTGTGTGTGTGTTTATAATGTGTCTCTGCCATGTGTATGTGTGGTGTGTGGTGTGTTGGCTTTACTCTCTTCCTGCTCTGTAATGGGCTCATACCTCACGTTACTCGGGCGCGCGCAGCACTGGGAGCAGCGTGAAAGTCGGACATTAACCGTCCCCACAGGGCAGCTCAAGGTCCCCCACAGGCACGACCCATCATTACAGCAGTCAGACGTGTTATATCAATTCACAGACACGCTGTCCCGGGCCGCGGGGCAGAGCCTGTGATTGGTGCGGGGAGATGGCCGCTGGACAGTTTATGGCATGACTATCCGGGCCTGGAAAAGGGCTCTGGTGAACTTCTGAGGACCTTACAGACAAGCAGTCAAGATTTTACGTTATAATGCATAAATATATTGGCGTTAATATGGAATAAAATAATTGTGAGCTTTAGCTAAATAATGCATTAACACAATACTAATAGGTTAACTTGCCTGGCACTAATATACACATATTTGGGATTCATTTTTGCATTTATTAAATTGTGGAATCAGTATATAAATTTTTTCTGGATGAGTTTTAAATAATACGTTGCTGTGGATAAGGGCGGGATGATAATTGCACTTTATGATTAATGCCATAAATGTTAAATAAGCAAGAGTTAAAGTTTTTGATAGGATGAAGATGCTGAAGCACACCATACAATTTGCCAGCAGGAATGGGTTAGTAAGGGTCAAAGGTTAATGCTGACCGGACGCCTGCAGCGGCGGATGGAGGGATGTAGAATTGCTGTTTTAGTTTCCTCCGAGAAGAAACACACATCCACAGATACTGACAACGTGTGTGACAGGTGTGTGAGAAAAGGTGCACACACACGTACACACGCACAGCACCAGCTCCTCTGTCATCTGGTGAGAGGGAGGTGAGGACAGGAGACTGATATATCCCTGAGGTGTTAAGTGGTGATCTCTCACTCTCTCTCTCTCTCTCACACACACACCACACACGGCCACAGCGTCTCACCTCTGCAGGTTTTGTGTGTTTACTGTGTGTGCATGTTTGGGTGTGGCTTCTCTGCTTTTTAGTGTGTGCTTGTGAGATTAGCATGTGGGTTGGTGAGTGTGTCGTTTTTGTTCTTCTCCCCCGACGATTCCTGCCTCGAATTTACACTTTTTCGGGTTGAATGGATTTTTTTTTCATCTAAATTGCACAGCAGATGTATGAAAATGACAGCGAGCGCTTCTCAGGGGCGGCGATCAATGGCGGGGACTCGGAGGACAGTCCCTGGGGCGTCTGTGACAAACAAGCGAGTGAAAGTCAACATATGTTAAGAAGTCGACTTCGCTGGAAACGCAGCCGTGATGCTGAGGCTGCGCTGCCTCACCTCGTAATAATGATCACGCCGTACAAACCGCACACCGCTGTCATGGGCGCTGCTGCATCCCACTGTTGCTATGGTAACCACCGGAGAAGGTTGAATAATGAAAAATTATTTTAATAATTTCAAATAATGAAAAAAGTATACAGGATGATTTTAGAATCCGATTTTTTTTCATTTTATCTGTTTATTAAATGCTTATAACATTTCTGTCATTTATCAGACGCCCTTATCCAGAGCGCCAGTAGTGACAGAGCCAGTCCCCCTGGAGACACTCCGCTTAGGGACACGATGGCAGTAAGTGGGGTTTGATCCTGGGACTTTGTGCTCTTCAGGTTCATAGGCGAGTGCCACACCCACTAGGACACTTCCAGTCTCATTATAAAATGAAATAAAGTTTTAGTTTCCATCATCTTTCTTCTGCCATTAGCAAAGTAAAGTGACAGAATTAGTTGACAGAACATTTAAAGACATTTCATTAAAATCCAAAAGGTAATGAACAAGATTCAGAAATTCATGTGATAAGACTTTTATTTATTTCATTATAGTGTCACTGCATGATCGAAGTATGAAATACATTTTTGTGTTTTATGGTGCTTGTATTTCTCCAGACAGGTTCCATTGTCACCAGCTTTGTCACCTGTTGCGTTGGTCTTCAGGGATTAGAGGTGAAGATGAAAGTGATGCTGGTGTGATTGATATAAAAGGAACGCTTCATCACATACATCAGATCCTGAAGTTCATTGTGTCCACAACTTTCTTTTCTTCTTGTCTTGCCGCCATAGTGGTAGCCTAGCGGTCTCGAAGCGGCCTCGTAATCAAAAGGTTAAAGGTGCCACTGAGGTCCCCTTGATGAAGGTCCCGTCCCCACACAATGCTCCCCGGGCCCCTGTCATGGTGCCCACTGCTCACCAAGGGTGATAGTTAAATACAGAGGACACATTTCACCGTGTCACCATGTGCTGCGCTGCAGTGTCTCACAATGACAATCACTTCAATTTCACTTCACAAGCTGCAGATCCTCTCTGCTGGTGTTTTCCTTCACTGTAAACCAGGAAGTCTCAACCTCACGCTGTCTACTGAGCGACTGTTTCACTAATTAACCTCCGGGGAGCAGAAGACGGCTGACAAGCTGCTGAAGATCTGCCTCTGCTGCAGGTGGGGGCGGGGCTCAGCATTGAAGCTGTGGACGGGGGCGTGGTTATCATGGCATGTATGTGGCAGTTGCAGGATCAAATCCCGACCCGCCAAGGTGCCACTGAGGTCCCTTGATGAAGGTCCCATCCCCACACGCTGCTCCCCGGGCGCCTGTCATGGTGCCCACTGTCACCAAGGGTGATGGTTAAATACAGAGGACACGTTTCACCGTGTCACCGTGTGCTGTGCTGCAGTGTCTCACAATGGCAATTCGCTCACCACACACAGCTTGAACTTGGCTGGCAGTAGTCTAGCGGGTAACACACTGTCCTTTCAGTCCCCCTGAGCCAGAAACTTAACCCTGTCACCACTGATAGTAAAGAACTCTGATAAATGCCGTAAATATAACTGTACACACACACACACTGTGTGCCACTGATGAGCATCATCAGCAGTGTGTTTCTGCAGAGTTGTGTCTCCGCTGGTGGCCTCATTAACGTGTGTAAGCAGTAATGATGACGACGAAGAGCATCACCAACGTTGATGTATGTGTGTGTGCTTAGTTCTTCCCACCGATCCACAAATGTTCCTCTGTGCCACTAAAGAACCGAAGTAGAACTGAAAAATGTCAATAAAACTCCTTGGTCCTGTATTTGCTTATTTACACTTTCTATCATTCATAATATATGTATTTACCTATCATGCATTATGCATTGATACAGTCGACGTATCTGCAAATACTGCCGTTTACTCGTAAACATCTTCTCTGGTGTTCTGAATCCATCGCAGCTACTGCATTAGTGATATCCAGGGGTGATGAAAAATTATTAATCTTACTGACGTTTCATGTCGTAACGACCCTGATGACCTCTCACATCTAAAGACTTTTTAGTCACTGTTACGTCCTTCGGGCCATAGAGTGGTATGGGGGGGTGCTGTGTTCCCCCTTTTAGGCTGTTTGCTGGGTGGAGGTTGGGATCGATGGTTCTGCCAACCTATTCCCTCATCGTCAGTCTGTCAATCAACTCATCAGACAGGAGCATTTAAGGACAAATCCAGCCATGTTGTGGAGCCGGAGGAAGGAGGA
>NC_041715.1:744166-761666 GCF_900700375.1 Denticeps clupeoides
AAGTTCTGACCCGTCCGAGGTCTTTTCCAACGACCAACGTCGTTTGACATCTGGACCGAAGTTCTGACCCGTCCGAGGTCTTTTCAACGACCAACCGTCGTTTGACATCTGGACCGAAGTTCTGACCCGTCCGAGGTCTTTATAAGGACCAATCTCGTTGACATCTGGACCGAAGTTCTGACATCCAAGGTCTTTCCAACGGACCAAACCGTCGTTTAACGTCTGGGCCGAAGTTCTGACCCGTCCGAGGTCTTTATAATGGACCAATCTGTTGACATCTGGACCGGAGTTCTGACATGTCCAAGGTCTTTCCAACGGACCAAACATCATTTAACATCTGGACTGAAGTTCTGACCCGTCCAAGGTCTTTAACGGACCAAACCGTCGTTAATGTGGGGAGTTCTGACACGTCCAGGTCTTTCTAATGGACCAATCTGTTGACATCTGGACCGAAGTTCTGACCCGTCCAAGATCTTTCCAACGGACCAAACCGTTGTTTACATCTGGGCGAAGTTCTGACCCGTCTGAGGTCTTTCTAAAGGACCAAACCGTCATTTAACGTCTGGACTGAAGTCCTGACCCGTCCAAGGTCTTTCCAATGGACCAAACCATTGTTTGACGTCTGGACTAAAGTTCTGACCCGTCTGAGGTCTTTCTAATAGACCATTCTGTTGTTTGACGTCTGGACTGAAGTTCTGACCCGTCCAAGATCTTTCCAACGGCCAAACAGTTGTTTGACATCTGGACTGAAGTTCTGACCCATCTGAGGTCTTTCTAACGGACCAAACCGTCATTTAACGTCTGGACTGAAGTTCTGACCCGTCCAAGGTCTTTCCAATGGACCAAACCATCGGTTAGCGTCTGGACTAAAGTTCTGACCTGTCTGAGGTCTTTCTAATAGACCATTCTGTTGTTTGACGTCTGGACTGAAGTTCTGACCCGTCTGAGGTGGTTTTGATTGTTGGAGTAGAAAGTAGTAAATCAGGCTGCTGGTGAGGAGAAGGACCTCCTGTCCACCGTGACATTTTGACAAGGTCCTTCCTCCAGTTAAAGAGCGCCTCTCTCCACACGCCGGCCGTGTGCCATTTATTAACATTTCAGCGCCGTTAATTATACATGAGTGTGTTTTTTGAAGACGGATTTGTGGGGAGCGGCTCCCTTTGTTGGAAATTGGGACATGAATTTTTCAGCTGCTGGAGAAACGGAGGGGCGGGAAAGTTGGGGATCTTTCCATCCGCAGATATCCATTAAAAACATCTCAGTCCTCCGTCTCCGCACTTTTCCCTGACGTTCACGCACGTGTTCTTACGAGGAACGTCCCCCAAGAAGCGTTTTACGGATCCGTGCGCCTTTATTTATTTAGAGTGCAGGGCAGATGGAGATCTCCAGACCAGGATGGGCTCCTGTCAGGAACCCTGTGGAGAAGGAGCTCCAGGAAGATTGTAGTCGGTGTGCATCATCGGTAGATTCGTAACCAGCAGCCGGCTGCCTGCACTGGAGCTGGTGTTTGGCCTAATTTTATATCAAATTTAAATTCAAATTCAAATGTTATATGTCGCGTGCGCAGTCATACACGATATGATATGCAGTGAAATGCGTTTGCGACTGATTCAGACCTCAATAATAAAGTGGATCATGCAAAATTTCGATCATTTCTTGGAAATTTTTTTATCCACCCAAATGAAATATTGGTCCAATTTTTAAAGGAATCAGTTGTAGTTCGTGGAACAAATGGTGAAAGTGAGAAATGAAGAGATGCAGGGGTGCTGCAGAGGTCAGAGTTCAGGGGGTCACATGCCCCTGCCGCTCCTCGGCTCCGTATCGGAGCTACGAATTATTTGTTTACAGATCGGCGCCGCTGTTGTGGTGTGATTTGGGGGTCACCCCCCCAGACCGCTGTCCCTCTCGCCCGCGGCCCTGATGGCTGGAGTCGGGACGTGGGGAACCTGCCCCCCCCAGAGTGCGTCTTTTTTTAACTCAGAAGGGGCAGTGGTGGCCTAGCGGTTAATGAAGCGGCCCCGTAATCAGAAGGTTGCCGGTTCGAATCCCGACCCGCCAAGGTGCCACTGAGGTGCCACTGAGGTGCCACTGAGCAAAGCACCGTCCCCACACACTGCTCCCCGGGCGCCTGTCATGGTGCCCACTGCTCACTCAGGGTGATGGGTTAAATGCAGAGAACACATTTCACTGTGTGCACCCAGTGCTGTGCTGTGTATCACAATGACAATCACTTCACTATCACACACTCACGTGAGGGAAGTGTGAAAGCGAGGCTGGCGTCGGGACTGGTGAACATTGGCTCCATTCAGACGCCGCTGCTCGCCTCTCGCCCTGCGGCACAACACATTTCATCTGCGGGGGGACGACAGGGACGCTTTTGTTGACCCGAGATAATTCTCTTTTGTGCCGGACTTGAAGGTGTGTGTGTGTGGTGTTGGTGGGCGGTTTATCAGAATGAATTAAGGTCAGTCGAAGGCTGAAGGTCCAGTAAGATGAAACGTGTGGGTGGAGCTAAATACTTACGTACAATCTCTTAAAAATGTAGAAAGTTGTTTAGTATCTAGTGAAGCGAACGCTTGTGTAAAGTATCGCTGCTGATAACGGCGTATCTGAGGTTCTGGCAGCAGCGTGGAACGTTCCAGGCCAGGAACCGTCTCGGTTCGGAGGTTATTAATCGGCGGGATTTTCCTGCTGTAATTAACAGTGGAGTAGAAACGATCTCTCCTCTACAGTCCTGATAAGCGCCGCTTTCGTTGTGTGTGGGTGGATGGATGGATGGAGCTTCACCTCTCCTCATCTCCATCTTCATCCTCAGGTTATGTACTTTGCCGTCTCTTGTTCTCATTTATTAACAGGCGATAAAGCGTAATTTATGTGTTTTCCATAGTAATGTGTGTGTGTGTGTGTGTGTTGCAAATGTTTAGATGTTGTGTGTGTGAGGGAGAAGAATTCTGTGTGTCTTGTATATGGATGGGCTGTGTGCTTTCATGGTAATACGTGTGTGTGTGTATTTGGCAGTTGTGAGAAATTTGACTCTTCATCTGTCAGCCGGTAGACATAAAAAGTGCCGAGTCAGCATTCGAGCTGAAGGCTGGTGTGTGTGTGTGTGTGTGTGCGTGCGTGTGTGTCTCATCTTAAACTCTCATGACGAGTCGACTCCCCTCTCGCTGCGGTCGCCGCTCCGCATTTTAATTCCTCTGATGGTTCCGGAAGCTTCTGGATTCCGGCCAGCGGCTGCTGCCCCCACAGGGTCATAAATAGATTGGCGGTGAATAAACATAATAAAGGCTGGAGGATGCATCATCATATATCTGAGCACGCCAGCAGGTGTGTGAGTAGGACACGCCCACACAGCTGAAGGCCAGGTACAGTTTACAGACGTTGTGGGAATGTTGCTGTAACGCTCGTGTGTGTGTGTGTGTGTGAGTGAGCGCTAATCATGATATCACCGTCTCTCTCCGATGTGTGTTTCCTGGGTCATTATGGATAATCGATGAGACCGAGGGGCTCGAAGGCGGGTGCAGCTCTGAGATCAGCACCCACAGCGCCGCCACGCACCAGCCAAGCCGTGATACCCATAATGCTCTGCTCTCGGTTACTCGGTGGAGTTTTACAATTTTTTTTATGCACATTTGGAAAACCATGTAAACTCCAATATTTTTCAGGGTTAGAGGTCATGATCCCCTGCAAATGTTCTTCTTCTTCTGCCTCAGTTTATTCTAAAAACCGTATATGGTGTGGTGTGGTGGGGGGGGGGGGGGGGAACTCACGTTCACACTAAATTGTTCACATCCACTGTGGCTCAGACACCCACAGACCAACTCTGCTGTGTTCCAGAGGGCGTGGCAGGTGTGTGTGTGATGGAGACATGCAGGTGTGAAGAATACTCCTGCCTGAAAGACTGGATGTGTGAAAGGCAATTAACACACAGTCCACGTGGGAGGGCTGTGTTGTGTGTGTGTGTGTGTGTGTGTGGTGTGAGGGTGGGGGTAACACATCTGCACCTCTGCCCTGCTCTCGTCAGACGGACTTTCTCCAGAGACACACACTCTCTCTCTCTCTCTCTTACACCCCCCCAAGTAAACAGATGTGTGTGTGTGTGTGTGTGTGTGTGTGTGTACGTTGTTTTTTTCCATTGCAGTTATGCATGCTCTAATTCCGGGGTTGCTTGTTGTGTTTGTGCTCTCTGTGTGGTGGTTTTACTGGCAGATACACACACACACACACACACACACACACAAATATTTCAGCCTCCAGACATTCCCTCCAAACGGCTGAACCATGGCAACCAGCAGCCAATAATAAGATCTATAAAAATCTGATTACTTGCCTGTGTGCGGCGTGAGACTCAGCTGCTGCAACTCAACGCCTCTACTTTCTTAAATAACTGTAGTGTAACACACACACACACACACACACACACACACACACACAGATCAGGGTATGATCAGAATCAGAGGGAGTGGAATCTCGTTGGTGTGTCTACAGGTTGGGTGTGTGGTTGATCTCACCTGCCAGTGTCAGTCACTGGGAGACTGCAGTGTCAGGTTCTTGTGTGTGTGTGTGTGTGTGTGTGTGTGTGTGTGTGTGTGTGAACCCCGGAGAATCGCGCCGTCACATCACCCCGGAGCTGCTGTTATTTTGGGATGTGGGTTCAGTTGGGTTCTAACGGGATCAGCGCTGACGAACAGCCCGCCCCCCAGCAGTGAGGTCACGCTGGGGCGCAAAGCATGATGGGAACTGGAGGTGTGAGCCTGGGGCCCTCATTTATCCTTCCTCTTTCCAGACACACACAACAAGCCCATCTTTGTGTAAATCCCCAAACAAAGAGTTTCTGTATAAGCCCTGACACACGCCTGGATTCGTGTGTGCGGTAGTGAAGAACTTCTGAGGACCTGGAGAGGAGAAGATCCTCTGCTGAGATGCGTTTCTTCTGAAGGGAACGGAGATCAGAGCTGCCGTGTGTGTGTTTAAAACACGTTTTATTGCCTGAAACTGAGAGAAAGCGAGGAACAGCTCGTTATTCCGAGGTGCCACTGAGGTCACCAGAGCTGCTCATCGTGTCACATTATTCCAGTACGTGTGTTTTTAGATGATTAGATGTGTGTTTAGCGTTAGCATTAGCTGCTAGCTGTATTTACATTTACGGCATTTACCAGACGTCCTTATCCAGAGTAGTTACAGGGACAGTCCCCCCCCGGAGACACTCATGGTTTGAACCTGGGACTATGTGCAGGTGTGTTAGCAGCACAACTGGTTGAAGTATGAAGAGAGCATGAAAATATTGAAATCCGGGCTGGAGTTGGACATGGGCGTGGGGTAGAAGTAAGGAGTGACATGACTGTGTCTCTGATGGCTTTCTGTGCCTCCACCTCAGGTACGACTTCATCGAGATTCGGGACGGGAACTCCGAGTCGGCCGACCTGCTGGGGAAGCACTGCAGCAACATCGCGCCCCCCGCCATCATCTCCTCTGGGCCCGTCCTCCACATCAAGTTCGTCTCCGACTACGCCCACCAGGGCGCTGGCTTCTCGCTGCGCTACGAGATCTTCAAAACGGGTGAGGGCTTGTTCTGCGCCGTCAGGTCTCTGGTGGCGCGTGGCTGGGTGGAGGACTTGGTGAAGGTGGAACCTGGGTAGAGCCATCTCTGCCAGTCGTCAACGGGGCTTTCTGATTGGTCAACTGCTCTGATGGCCTGATGTACAAAGAGAAAGTAATATTTAGTATTGCGGTGATGTCTGCATGTCCCCCTAAACTCGTCTCAACTGGTATCACATCCCACCTACTAGACAAGTGTTCTGGAAGCAAACGTTCCCATTGGCTGCTGGGCCTGACACACCCGTGTCACTGCAACGTTCTCACACTCATCTGGTGCTGCTTAGTGGTGAACCCCCCCCCCCAGTACGGTGTTGAAGAGCGAGGAAGAGGAGCAGGAACAGACGGAACACGTGTTCTCCTCACATTCCTGGAGTTCCTCTTTAATTGAGTCTTGATCTGCGGAGTGGGGCTGAGGTTACTACCACAACAGACGTGGTGGTCCACGGTTCCTACAGCAACCTGCAGTTAGAACGCTCAACAGAAGTTTCATTCGAGTGTGGAACAGAGACGTAATGAAGGTCTGGATTCAAACACACAACATGCTCACATTCCAAATTCCAGCAAGTAAAAGCACGAGTAAGAACCGTTCAGGACAAGATGTTGCGCTCCATACTACTACATCAAACATCACGTTCTTTTCAGGGGAGCCGTAATCTAAACCATGAAATTATACAAGTTACACATTTAATCCCTTGGTCCTCATAAAGCTTGTGTGTGTGTGTGTGTGTGTGTGTGTGTGTGTGTAAGGGAGGAAGGAATATGGACAGGGAATTCTTTTGGCTCTGGATGGAGAACACAGCCTGACTTTACAAGAAAAATATCTCAAATTCCACTGTTTAGATGTTGAGGTTTATAGAGCGCGGCGGAGAGGTGATGAGGGGGCGGGGCCTCGTGGTCGACTGTAAACAGGCCAGTATCCACTTCCTGTCCCCGGAGAAGAAATGACACAGTATCCCAGCACCCTTAACTGTTATTGGCCAGTGTGAGTGACAAACAGCAGCTTTATATGCACACACATACACACACACACATACACACACACCTGGTTGCTATGGTGTTAAAAAAAACCTTGTTGTTTGTGTGTGTGTATGTGTGATTTACAACATAAGCCAAAGAATGGGAGTGTGAGTGGTGTGTGTGTGTGTGTGGTGTGTGTGTGTGTGTAGGATCAGGATTCTTTTCTCTGGCTGCAACCGCCGCTGTTCATTTGAGCTTCGCTGTTCGCTGCCAAAAACACTGTTTACCAGCAAGGAGAGGAGAAGAATAGAGGAGGAGGAATAGAGGAGGAGGAAGAGAGGAGAGGAGAAGAATAGAGGAGAGGAATAGAGGAGAAGAATAGAGGAGAGGAGAACTTCTCTCTCTCTCTGTGATGTTTACCAGCAAGGAGAGAAGGAGAGGAGAAGAATAGAGGAGGAGGAATAGAGGAGGAGGAAGAGAGGAGAGGAGAAGAATAGAGGAGAGGAATAGAGGAGAGGAATAGAGGAGAGGAGAACTTCTCTCTCTCTCTGTGATGTTTACCAGCAAGGAGAGAAGGAGAGGATAGGAATAGAGGAGGAGGAAGAGAGGAGAGGAGAAGAATAGAGGAGAGGAATAGAGGATAGGAGGAGGAGAGGAGAAATTCTCTCTCTCTGTGATGTTTACCAGCAAGGAGAGAAGGAGAGGAATAGAGGAGAGGAAGAAATAGAGGAGGAGGAGAGCAGAACTTCTCTCTCTCTCTCTGTGTGATGTTTACCAGCAAGGAGTGAAGGAGAGGAGAGGAGAAGAATAGAGGAGGAGGAGAGGAGAACTTCTCTCTCTCTCTCTCTCTCTCTCTCTGTGATCAGTGTAACTGCTGTAAACTGTTGGGAGTTGAGCAGGAAGAACTGAGTTTGTGATTGAAGTGCAGCAGACGAGCAGAAACGTGGTGGCGGGGACTCCCACATACGAGTGTGTGTGTAATAAACATACGTGGACTTTTCTCAATGAACACACTCACACACACACACACACACACACACACACACACACACACACACACACTTTTTGAAAATCACTCAGCCATAAGTTTACAGTCCCAGTTTAACCTCACCTCTACCCAGCAACACCACACACACACACACACACACACACACACACACACACACACATTATTTCCTCATGAGTAAGCCTGCCTCAGCCTGGAGAGACGTGAGGAAGAGGAGGAAGAGGAGGAGCTGCTGTTACTGGCTTCATGCTCATGCATTAATGAACAAGGACAAAATCATTAATATCCAGTACAGTACACACATGCCGCCTGAGCGCGGGTCTCACACACACACACACACACACACACACACACACACACGGGGTCTGTGGGGGGCGTCGCCGTGACCCAGTAAAAATGGAGGGAACAACAGACAACAGCATCTGGACGTCACATGGGTGGCGGCGGGGGGGGCTCACACTTAATCCATTTTATAATCTACACACACACACACAACTACACAATTTATACAGATGTGCAGGAGCAGAAAACAGGAGTCGACACACACGCCACATAGAACTCTAACTGTGTGTGTGTGTGTGTGTGTGTCTGCTGTTACATAAACACGCGCGGTGGGATTTCTCTCCAGCTTCTCTCTCCCACTCACACACCCCTAATGTCATATTTATACATCAGGAAGGAGAGTGTGTGTGTGTGTGTGTGTGTATCTGATTTGTGTGTTATGGGTGCATGTTGTACATCTTTACAGCTGTGTGTGTGTGTGTGTGTGTGTGTGTGTTGCTCATTAAGTGTCCAGTTGCTGCTGCCACCACTGCTGTCACCTGTCCCCTTGCTTTATATAGAGCTGCACTACTTCTGGTCTGTCACACACACACACACACACACACACACACACACACACACACACACAACACCACACACACACACACACCACACACACACACAGAGCGGAGAGGTTCCTGCTTGTTTATGTGTCGTGTCTGAATGGACGTGTGTGTGTATTGTGTGTGTATTAATAGGGCTGTAATGGCACTTATTTCAGGGTTAAGAGCTGCAGATTGCTCTTTGATCCTCTGATATTTACCCCCCGACACACACACACACACACACACACAGTCCAGCATTCTGTCAACAGACTCTTCCTCATCTCGCTCTCTTTCTCTGCTCTGCCTCTCATCACTCATTCTGTCTCCCTCCCTGGCCGATCTATCTCTTTCTCATTCCTTCTCCTGCCCTCACTGGCAGGAGTCTGTCTGTTGTGCGTGTTGTGGTGTGTGTGTGTGTGTGTGTGTGTGTGTGTGTGTGTGGCACACAATCTCTATATAGCTTGTCCCTGGGTGGACACATTGATAAAAAAGACCAGAGGAAATTCAGCCTCATGGGATTGAACCGGTGCATCGTTTTAATCTGTAAACACACACACACACGCACACACACACACTATACAACACTGTGCCACATTTTATATTAACTACAAATACAGTAAAAAACTAGTTAGTTGTAGTGTATCTTGTCTAGAAAACTGCAGTGTGTGTGTGTTACACACACTTATGCATTCATGTGTTTGTCCTTAGATGCATTAGTATTGGTGTGTGTGTGTGTGTGTGTGTGTGTGTGTGTGATTAGTATTGGAGTCCTGACTCCGGTGTGTGTAGGGATGGCAGGTCCTGCCCCCAAGTGCTCTGGTTCAAGGTGATTTCTGACTACACACACATTAACATGCAGTCCGACTAAACACACACTCGCACATTGACATTAACATGCAATGTGACTGCACACACACACAGACACACACACACACCACACACACACCTGCATTAACACAACGTGTGTGTCTCTCTGCTAAGTGGTTGCAGCTCAGTGCCGAGTCTTTTCCGCACTTTCATTATTTTTTTTGTGCGTGAGCCACAAGCAGCATGTCAAACACAAACAGGGTTTGACATAAAATATGAATTAGTCCTCTGTCTGTCTGTGAGAGGGAGAGAGAGAGAAGAAAGGAGCCACCTTGCAAACCCTGCACTCTCTCTCTCTCTCTCTCTCTCGGGTCGTCTGCAGTGACACATGGCCCTGTCAGCGGGGGTCTGAGGAGGCTCTGGGTGATTTGATTACCCATGATGCTCTGTGGGGTGGACCGCGTTCAGGTGAAGGGCGATCAGCTGCACACAGCTGCTGACAGACCGACAGGCCTGCCGCGGTCTCAGTGCTGGACTGCCAGTTGTGTGTGTGTGTGTGTGTGTGTGTGTGTGTGTCAGGTCTGTATCTATACTTACTTCTAAACTGGTTCAAATCTACTCCTCCAACCTCTGGGCCGCAGGTTCGGATTGTTCCCGGAACTTCACCAGTCTGTCGGGGATGATCGAGTCTCCCGGTTTCCCCGACAAGTACCCCCATAACCTGGAGTGCACCTTCATCATCATCGCCCCGCCCCACATGGACATCACGCTGACCTTCCTGACCTTCGACCTAGAGAACGACCCCCTGCAGGGCTTGGAGGGGGACTGCAAATACGACTGGCTGGAGGTGTGGGACGGACTGCCGCAAGGTGAGTACCCTGAAAATGGTTTCGAATACGCCATCGTACGTACTACTGAGGCCTGCAGAGCAGCCCAGATAACCCCGCCAGGTTCTCAGGAGGAAGGAGGGGCGGGGCCAGGAAATATCAGCCGCGGTAACCTTTATCAGGCGGGTAAAAAATAGGGCGTGAATAATACAGCGACGGGATTTAATCCTCAAACAGCCTCCCTCCGTCTGCCCCCCACCCACATGTTGGGCTATTATTCCATCACACACGCGGGCCGCGGACAAGCAGCAGATGTTTCAGAAGGCGGGCAGCGCTTGCAGTTCACGCCCCCCGTCGCGTGTCAGTCCCTCTGCCATCATCACCCCGCCGCCTGATATCACTATTATCAGCCCTCGCCTCGCCCGTACGGGCTCCTGTACACTCCAGCTAACTGCATTATCATTGGCTAATAATCCATCGCAGTTAATATTCACCTGTTCTCTAGCATCTTCTCAATTATTCAAATGCATGAGAATGAAAGGAAGTGCTGCTCCTCACAGAAAAATAACCACAAATGCCAAATGATGGTGATGAATCGGAACTTAAACCATGGTCCATGGTCTTAATACAGAATTACCTTCCACTCTTACATTTTAAAGTACTTCACTATGAATAGACAAAACATACTTTACAGTTATATAACTCCAGCGAGTATCTTGCCAGGGCCACCGTGCACCACAGAAAACGTTTCACACCGACCAACTATAGTACATTTTTTAATGACTGTTCACCTTCCACTAAGTGGCTTCTGATTGGCTCAGATCCTCCATGTCCTTACCCAGTCACCAGCGCCTAATCAATGCAGCTGCTTCTTCATACAAAATGTGGATAGAATGATTGAAAATGTACTTGTCTATTTTAACCACCGTCACCACAGTTTGAGAACCAAGGCATCCGGATTGTCTGCCCACTGCAACACGGTGTATTCCGTGTTGATGAATTTGTTCTACTGGCATCTCATGAAAAGGGTCATGAAGCATTTTTCTTTTGCCCAGAAAGAGCCAAACTGTTCCTCTCAACTTGACTCGCCCGGGTTTACGGAACAATCGCTTACGCCGTCAATACCTTTCCAATTGGACTGAGAGCGGCGGAGGGGCGGAGGAGAAAACGAGTTTGACTAATGTAGGACTCATCGATAGCGAGGGCAGAGAAAGAAAGTTATTCCTCCTCCTCCTTCAAGGGCTCTCCATTTTTTTTAAGTATCCACCCTCTCAAAAAAAAAAAGAGGAGAAAATCGATGCGCCGATCGATGGCGGGTTATTTCTCTTCTCCGTACGAGTCAAAGCAGCCAGGGGGCCGGCAGGATGAATTCATTACACACACACACAGGGGCCCGTGCTGCCCCCACAGCCTCCACACACACATCCGCCCACATATACGGATAAACCCTCGTAAACTCCCGTTCACACACAGCAGAGCCACCGGCAGAATGCATCGTCCTGACCCCTGACCCCACCTCAGATCAGCAGCTGAGACCCCGTCTGTTCTGGGATCAGAAAAAAAAAATCACTTAAGGGCACTAAACCCAAAACCCACACTTTGTTACTGGGTGAGGTTGCTGATCCTGGGTCAGTGTTTTTTAATGCGGGTCCCAGATCACAGTGAAGACGGTGTTCTTGTTGGCAGTGGGAACCTCTGATTGGACGTCACTGCGGGACGAAGATCCCTGCTGAGATCCAGTCGTCCACCGGCATCCTGTCTCTCTCCTTCCATACCGACATGGCCGTGGCCAAAGACGGCTTCTCCACCCGCTACAACATGACGGCGAAGGAAGTCAGCGAGAGTAAGTTCCACCCGTCCTGTCCACCTTACGCTGTGCTGGTCCCGCATCTCACTTCTCCGTCCTCTGAACGACAGGCTTCCACTGCAGCAACGCTCTGGGGATGGAGTCTGGGAAGATCTCAGATGACCAGATCAGCGCGTCCTCCAGCTTTTATGACGGACGTTGGTCCCCCCGCCAGGCCCGCCTCAACAACGACGACCACGCCTGGACCCCCAGTGAGGACAGCAACAAGGAATACATCCAGGTGAGCAGAAACCCACACCTTCACTAATCCTCAACCGTAATCCTGTTTGGAGACGTGTGTGAGACTAGGGGACAACAAAAAGGACACGATTTGCAGGAAACTTCACTCCAGCAGACTGACTCAGCACTTCAGCACGTTCGGGAGGAACGCAGGCGTGTCCCAGAACTGGGGACCAGGATGGCTTCAGGGCTCCCGGCGTTCCTGCAGAGTCCCAGCTGTTGCGTTGTGTTAACACCTAACACTGAAACCCAGTAACACACACACACACACACACACGGTGGTGTGATGACGGCCCCTCTGACGAACAGCTGACACGAATGCCACCGTGCCTCTAAGTCATATGTCTGACAGCAGCACGTGTCTCTGCGTTCTCCTGGCTCAGTGCGAGGACGCCCCACGTGACACACGTGGTCAACGTGTGTGTTTCATTTGGCCGTGTGTGTGTGTGTGTGTTTGTGTGACGCCGTTTTTGCCCTGAGGGTCGGAGCTCCCGGGAGGGGGAATGAGGTGGACGCTGGTAATGGAGTGGTGCAGGAGGACAGGTAATGTGGGGTTATTAGCGCCGGACACAGATGAGCAGGGACACGGGGGGACATCGATCCTGCCGCTGATAACCTCCATTACACCCTGCTGAGGAGAGGAGAGGATGTTATTACCTTCTCCTGCAGTCCTCCAAAAGTGGAACAGTCACAGAACATCAAAAGGACTTCATTCAGTAAAGTCCTCTTCCGGCAGAACCTGAGAAGATCCGCATTTCTCAACAGTTCGTAGGGTACGGAGTTACTAAGCGTGAAACAGCAGTAGGTGTTGAGGTGACGAGTTGAGGGAATGAATGAATAGGGAAGTGTTTGGAAGGTTATTCCACCCCTGAGGAACTGCTGTGGAGAACGTCTGAGACCAGGGTTGATCAGGTGACGTTCTGTCCTCAAGTACAGACCTTTCATTTGCCCCTATGTTCGTGAACTGTTCCGATGTTCTGTTCTACTGTGATTGGTTGGAGTGGGGCTTCTGCGCCAGGCTCCGCCCTCTTCACCCCTACTGAGGGAATCCATGTTTGTTTCTTTCTTTTTTCTCCAAAAAAAAGTTTTGTGGTAACAGATTATTTGGCGCCATCTTTTTCTCATGTTTGAGACCAGAGTTAGAGGTTTGTGTCAAAAGCGGCTCCAGGTACCGAACTCTCCTTATCCAACAACGGCAAGTTGAATTCAGGTGTCCGTGGTAAGCGTCTTCTCTGTGTACTGATGATGGTGGACCTGCGAGGTTCTCACCTCTTTCCATCCCCTGCCTTCTCCAGGTCGATCTGCACTTCCTCAAGGTCCTCACTGGCATCGCCACCCAGGGCGCTGTGTCCAAGCAGACCATGAAGACCTACTACGTCACCAGCTTCAAGCTGGAGATCAGCACCAACGGGGAGGACTGGATGGTGTATCGTCACGGCAAAAACCACAAGGTAGGATTTTTACAGCTGGAATATGAAGGTTGGAGGTGTGTCTGTAGTAGGGGTGCAACGGTACTCTGTAAACTGGAGCAGTGGTGGTCTAGTGGTTAACGAAGCGGCCCCGTAATCAGTTCGAATCCCGATCCGCCAAGGTGCCACTGAGCAAAGCACCGTCCCCACACACTGCTCCCCGGGCGCCTGTCATAGAGCCCACTGCTCACTCAGGGTGATGGTTAAATACAGAGGACATGTTTCACTGTGTGCACTGTGTGCTGTGCTGCTGTGTATCACATGTGACAATCAGTTTACTCTACTTTACAATACTGATACGCCTGTATGGACAGCGGGATTTCCTTCCAGAAATGTCCTGGACGTTCAATTGCGTGAACTTCCATATTAACAGGCTCTGTTCTCTGTGGAGATCCTGTAAACCCAAGCCGGGCTCGGGCTCAATGGGCCGGGTTCACGCGGTGAACGTTCGGTCAGCAAACACGGTCCTTTCCGCGTGACTCTCTGCGTGTAAATTAGTTTTGCTGGTCGGTAAAAGTGTTTCGCTGCTTGTAAATTCCTACAGAAAATGTTTTATTAAGTGTTCATTTGATTTGCATTAAAATGGATGCTGAGGAGGTGAAACGGAGTCTCGGCTCTGCCGATTGTTTTACACCCGATCATGTCCTTTCCCTCGTAGTCTAGCGCTCGTAGCGCGTGAAGAAATGTAAAAAGCTGGACTTTTAGGGCCCAACCACAGCTCATGTGGCTTGAGACGTGTAGAGCGGTCCTGTGGTCCAGGCGGGGGAGTCAGGTGTTATCAGCAGACGGCTCGCCACTGAGGACGCTGGGAAAACAGAGAGACGCGGCGCCGCTTGAAAGGAGAGTCTGGTGTGAGTCAGCTGGGAAAAATTCCAGAGTTCCTGGTCTAACAGGAAAACCAGAGAGCAGCGTTAACCACACTGCACTTCACTTCCCAGAGGCCTCTTCTCCACCTGGCCAAATGGAAAAAGCAGACAAACAGGCTCGGGAAACGGAAAAATCTGCCGATTCATGCAGCTCATGATTAGTTGCTTCGTATTATTGGGAATGGAATAAGATTGAGAAAAGGTCTGCATTTGGGAGATAATGAGGTTTGAATTTGGGTTTTTTTATTTGGTTAAGTTACGAATGATGGTTCCTATTGGTTGATGGTTCCTTGTGAACATGAACTGTAGACAACAGCAGGGATGGGTGGAGCCGCAGAAGGGCGGGGTGGCGGCTGGGTGAAATGGGAGGGAGGTGTCCATCGGGCTGGGGGGCTTTCTGTGTCACAACCCTCTAATTTGTTTCCGTCACCAAAAACCCTGAAAATCCATTTCGGAGTTGAGCACCCTGGCGGAGACATTTTTTCAATCCCAGGGCTGCTGTGGACGACCCGGGAAGAGCCCCGACCCCCACCAACTGTCACGGGGGTCTTTAACTCGGACCCCCCGCCGTCGCAGACGCCGCCTTAATCCGCTGGCAAATCGGGGCTTGCAGCCTCATCATCCGTGTGTCCTGCGCGGTTATGAGATTTGGCTTCATTAAGGACTATTCAGCTCTCCATGGGAGACCCTGCTCCAACATGGCGTCTCTCTCCACCGACGAGTGTCACCAGGTCACTCGGAGATGGTTCTGATGAGCTCAGTCTTGTGTTGTGTTGTCTTTGCCTGGGAAGAGATTGTATTTTTTCAGGATTAGGTTGTTAATATTTCTACATAGATCTAATAATAATAATAATAATAATAATAATATCTCTTTGTTTTACTCATTTACATGCAGAATAGTCTCTATTATCTCATGCTTTAGTAGCAGGTAAAGACTAGAACCTTGTAAGAAAATTTTACAATTTCATTTAACTATAACTATTAAAATATATAATAAGATCTGTTTATTGGCTCTCTTGACCTACGATTCATGCAGTGTTGCTTTCGCCAATGAAATATATTCATCAACAAACGTAATGGAAAAGAGGTGAGACGCCATGTAAACTTGTCAGGAATAGAGCATAATGGGAATTGTTAAGCGCTGGACGAGTGTGAGTGTGTGTGTGTGTTAGTGTTAGACTCGTTTGAAATACTTTTTAAACAAGTGGGTTTTGCTTAAATGATTTGAAATTTGGCTTGAATTAATCTTCAGCCCTCGCTCACATCGTTCTTCTGTATTAAGAACAAGGTCAGCTAGATTCCGCCCGTGGTGATGGCCACCCATCTTACATTTACATTTACGGCATTTACCAGAAGGCCTTATCCAGAGCGACTTACAATCAGTAGTTACAGGGACAGTCCCCCTGGGGCAACTTAGGGTTAAGTGTCCTGCTCAGGGACATGATGGTAGTAAGTGGGGTTTGAACCCGGGTCTTCTGGTTCATAGGCGAGTGTGTTACCCCACTAGGTTACTACCACCCATCTTCGTCTCTCCCTCCCCCTCTCACTTGACTCCGCCCATGGCCGGCCTCCTCCATCTCTGCAGAGGAGCCGCCTGATAAAGACGGCCTGGTGGTCCCACCTTTACAGGCCACACGGCGTCACGCTGGTTAGCGCGGGATTCGTATTTAAATCTGCGCAGAGATCCCGACGTCTTTCAGGGGGACAGTTGGCGTGAACATAAAGATGCTTACTGTTGAGTGTGTGGGAGTTAGTGTAACGATTAATAATTGCATAAATCTAATACTCTTGTTTATTGCACAAAATCTGAATGAACAAATCTAATAAAATGTGTGTGTGTGTGTGTTCATACTTGGGATAATTGTACTCACTGTAGATGAGAACAAAGACGTAATGTCTCACTAGCTGCATTTCCACCAACCGTCAAACTGCACAAATAAGAAGAGTTCTAATAGAATCACTACAAATAAAAATGAAATGCTCAATTTCAGCCAGTTTACAGGTCACATGACCGGGTTGTAGAATATATGGCCGCGCGTTAAGTCTCCACTCTCCACCCACCTGGTCCAAGGGTAGACAGAGGACGATGCGACTGACGTGAGACACACACACACACACACACAATGCTGTGCATGGGACCTCTCCCACGGCCCCCCGTTCAGCTACACCAAACTACATCAAACTAGCAGCAGCGCGTTACTGGTCACTGGTGTTGAGGACTTTGTCACGACATCTGGGGACATTTTTACTATTTAAACAGCCCACACACACACACACACAGCAGGAGCAGCAGACACAACGGACATTTCAATAATTCAGCCTCTGTCTGCGCTGTGGTCCACACGTCTCATCAGGTCTTCTGTCACCACAGTGAGTGGAGCCGCCCTCACACGCCGAGAAGAGTGTGTGTGTGTGTGTGTGTGTGTGTGTGTGTGTGTGCACGTCCACCTCCACACCTACCAGTCAGTGCTGGTGTGTGTCAGCCCACGCCCCGCCTCTGAGGAGCAGGTTCTGTCCTCCCAACTTCAATTATTCATGGAACCGCTCTTCTAACTGGGACCAGTTCAGGTCTCCTGACCAGGAGTGCGTGCGTGTGGCGGCATGAGAAAGGAAGAGAGTTTTTTAGCTGACTGATGAAGGCTGCACGTTAACAGTGACGTCGGCCATGACAACACGCGTCCGGTGTAATAATCTGGTGTTAACCACAGCACAGCATCTACATACGCTGAACATACATTACAAACCGAGGAATAATATAATATTCATTCATATCTACATTAATACTCCACCTCATATAATTCCTGTATGTACCGCTACTTTATTATCTATAACTGCTTTAACTGTGACACGACTGACGACTGTCAGGCATGTTACTTCCTCGTTCAGGAGCGTGTTTATCACTGTAGAGGGGAGACAGTTAAATGTGCAAAGATGAAGGATGTTTACTTGATATTCTTGTCAAGACAGTCTGGTCACGCACGCATGTTCTAACACCAAAAAAATTATAACAAAGAATGG
>NC_041715.1:766666-871666 GCF_900700375.1 Denticeps clupeoides
CATAAACACACACACACACACATACACACTTACACACAAACACACATACACACACACAAACGCACACACAAACACACACACACACAAACGCACACACACACACACACACACAAACACACACGCGCACACTCCACACACACACACCGTAACATCTGAATCATTAATTATCTCCATCACACCTGCCAAGGTGCAGGAGACTGGACAGTCCCACAGTGTCCCACAGTGTCCCACAGTGGCATTTTATTTAGCGCTGACTGGGGTGGGCGTGGCCCCGTAATCAGAAGGTTGCCGGTTTGATTCCCGAGCCAGCAAGGTGCCACTGAGGTCCCCTTGATGAAGACCCACACACTGCTCCCCAGGCGCCTGTCATGGTGCCCACTGCTCAGTAAAGTAAAGTAAATTGAGTAAAGTGAAGTGATTGTCACACGTGATACACAGCAGCACAGCACACGGTGCACACAGTGAAATTTGTCCTCTGCATTTATCCCATCACCCTGAGTGAGCAGTGGGCACCATGAAAGGCGCCCGGGGAGCAGTGTGTGGGGACGGTGCTTTGCTCAGTCGCACCTCAGTGGCACCTTGGTAGATCGGGATTCGAACCGGCAACCTTCTGATTACGGGGCCGCTTCCTTAACCGCTAGGCCACCACTCACTCAGGGTGATGGTTAAATACAGAGGACACGTTTCCCTGTCACCGTGTGCTGTGCTGTTTCACAATGACAAACATGTCACTTTCACTGATGTGTTGCCGTTTTTTGCTGAAAGCTGATTTTGCTTTTTTTGTCTTCATTTTGATTTTAGCTCTTTGAGGGAAACACAAACTTCGACACGCCGGAGATCCGAAGGTTTGACGAGATTCCGGCGCAGTTTATCCGGATCTTTCCGGAGCGGTGGTCGCCGGCGGGGATCGGGATGAGAATGGAGGTGCTGGGCTGCGACCTGCCAGGTTTGTAATATAAAGCGCATGGTGTTGGCAGGGTTCTTCAGACTTGAGTTACTGGACCAGTTGTGACTGAAGTGATGTCTCAGCAGTGTGGAATGTTCTCAAAGTTCTTCAGTTGTTGGAGTGTGTGTGTGTGACGTGTGTGTGTGTGACGTGTGCGTGTGTGTATTTAGTGCTCACCTGTCAGAAGAGATGGACTGCAGGTATGACACACCACACTGGTCCCACAGGCCCCACCCTTCATCCATAAAAGACAAGAACTGACCACCATGGACAGCCTGTCCACATCACATCACATCACATCACTCTGTGTCCATCAGTGTGTGTCTGTGTATCTTAGAAATGATACAAACTGCTGCTTTACAAAAAAACAAACACACAATATCATACACACACACTATAACAAAAATACACCGAAAACAACACACACACCATAACACAAATACACCAAAAACAACACACACCATCACACACACACACCATAACACAAATACACCAAAAACAACACACACCATCACACACACACACCATAACAAAAATACACCAAAAACAACACACACCATCACACACACACACCATAACAAAAATACACCAAAAACAACACACACCATCACACATACACACACACACACGCACACCATAACACAAATACACCGAAAACAACAGACACATCATAACAAAAATACACCAAGACACACACACACACTCCATAACACAAATACACCGAAAACAACACACCATCACACACACACATACACACACCATAACACAAATACACCGAAAACAAACACACACACACACACACACACACACACACACACACACACACCATAACAAAAATACACCAAAACCAACACACACACACACACACACACACACACCATAACAAAAATACACCAAAACCAACACACACACACACACACTCCATAACACAAATACACCAAAAACAACACACACCATCACACACACACACACACACACCATAACAAAATACACCAACACACACACCATAACACAAGTACACTGAAAACAACACACACACACCATAACACAAGTACACTGAAAACAACACACACCATCACACGGACACACACACCATAACAAAAATACACCGAAAACAACACACACCATCACACACACACACACACACAATAACACAAATACACCAAAAACAACACACGCCATCACACACACAAAATTGCCCTTGTTTAAATGGTGTGTGTGTGTGTGTGTGTGTGTGTGTGTGTGTGTGTGTAATATATTACAGGCATCAGCTCCAGGGCAGTGCACAATTCCACAAACATGTGTTTACTATTTATTATTTGTTACTATGCAGCATGCCGTGCAACACACACACACATACACACACACACACACACACACACACACACACACACACACACACACACACACACACACTCACTCACTAACAAAAGAACATGTTGTCCCACCTACCCAACATCTCCACCCCTAAACGGTGGTTTCTCAGTGTATGAAGGGACTGAAAGACACACATTTTAGTGCATCGTTGAGTGTGAAAGACACACAAGGCAGGCGGGCAGTTTCAGTCTGAACGACACAACTTGGGGGCATAACAGCACCCACGGGTGCACCAGGCGAGAGACGCCTCAAGCCCATCTCCATTTCATCAGGTTGTATTCATAACTGTAGCATCTGTTCTCAATCATGGTGCCCCGCCCCCCCAAAATCAGAATTCAATCAGGTCCTCACCTCGGCTCACTCGCCATTCAGCTGGGGCCGAGGATCGGGGAGAATACCAAAACACAAGGTCACGCACCTCACGCCCCCCCCTACAGGGTCATATAGGCATTACAGGGAAGTGACATGCCCATCCAGACGGAAGATCCGAACAGAGATCACGATTAAACAAGAGGCAATATGAGTTCATACGAATACGTAGAACACAGGAGGAGGGGTGTTGCCAGATTGGGCTGTTTTGAATGTGATATTTTTGCATAATGGGGTATTGTTGAGAATAAGCAGGAGGAAATAAATTCTTAGTTGCTATGATAGTTGTGTACTAATCAGAATTTTATGGCAAATTTCTGAGAACATTTGTGGTTAATGTTAAGCTGAAGTAATACACATATCTGGCAACACCACATGTTCTGCATGTTTTACTGTGAGACCTGACAATCAACACTATAAAACATCATTAAATTTCTTCTTCTGGGTGTCAGAGATAATTACACACTGACAAAAAGATCCGTATGGGCGGGAACTTCCTCCTTTCCAATTGGCTGCGTGGGCGGGGCCTTTGCACATTTCTGATTATGTCTCACAAATTATAGGGACCTTTACAGTAAAGGACAAGGACACACACACATACGCACACACAAACAGTGTCACATGATTGGGAGGGGGGCGGGTTTAAGAGAAATGTGGGCGTGTCCACGATTTGTGAAGGACAGCACATCTGTTTTTTGTTCTCTGGCTCTTTGAAAACCTCCATATGGTTCTGCTTAGTGCTTTGTCCCCGGTACACACACACACGCACACACACACACAGAACAAATCATCCACCCAGTATAAATATTTAGATCCACAGCTACACGTCTCCTCTGCAGTTCCCATTTATCAGGAGTTACACTTCTGGCGTCACAGAGTCAGCGGTGATGATGATGTCTCTCTCCGACTGACACAGACACACACATACACTTACAAATACACACACAGACACACTATACTGTATGGTGGGTCTGGAAGCTGTTTCTCCAGCCTGAATTTTCAGTTCTGAGAACTGTTTATCTGTGTGTGTGTTAAACCGGATGATACAGTGTTTAGTTTCTGAGAAGAACGACGTGTGTGTGTGTGTGTGTTTATTTTTTATGGTTGTGTGTGGATACTCGGTTAGATATCCATCATCGAACACTCGTTCACTTTCTGCAAGCTCAGGGGAAAAGACTTATCGTTTGCCAAGCACACAGGCCCTGAAGATTAGTCTATTCATTTTCCAGCCTGGGCGTGCGAGAGGGAGAGAGAGAGACAAGGAGAAGGGAACGAGAAAGAAGGGGAGTTGATAGAGACAAAATGATTAATTTTTTAGAAAGCAGCACATGATGTGTCCTATTCAGCATGATAATTAATCAGGGACTTAATTGGATCATTTCTTCTGGAGACGAATCACATTGTTCTCACAGTCCAGAGTCTGAAGAGCATTTCTGGAGATTTTTTTTAATGCCACGTCTAATCTTCACTCCTCAATTATCACCCCATAAAATATCTTGATTACTAATCATATTCAGCTATGCAAGAGCCATCTTACAAAAAGCCCCACAGCGTTGATTTTTATCAGCTCCACACAGGACGCTGCACTTTGCAAAATGAGCTTTGCGGCTTTTACTTTGACCATTTGCGCTCTTGACCACTGAAACGGTGATAATTTCCGGTTTCACCACAGGTTCCGCTCACTGCATGATGGGGAGTTTACATTACAGTTTTACGAATTGAAACGTCCACGCTTGCATGGAGCAGTAGAACCCTCTGCGGAGGACGCAACATGTTGCATTCGTTCGTTGGTCCTGAGACTGAGATAATTATGTAAAGTGCAGCTTCTGTCTCTCTCTCTCTCTCTCTCTCTCCCTCTCTCTCCCTCCCTCCCTCGCTCTCTCTGTCGGGTGGCGGTTGCCAGTTCCCGTCGTTTCTTCCTGCCAGCGACAGATTCACTCGGGGGCTTTCTACATAATTGAAGGAAAAAAAAAATGTACAAAAGTGCAGCGTCAGGGTTTTTAATTTTTTTTCCGTGTGACATCAGACATTCCCGAGCCTGAGAGCGCCGTGGCGCTGGTCCACACCAAAATTCACCATTTCCTTCAGTGTTTCCACCAAGACGCCACATGATCCCACTGCCCTCCCCTTGATTTTAAATCATATACGCCATTTAACCAGACGGCCTTATCCAGAGTCGGTAGTGACAGGGACTGTCCCCCTGGGGACACTCCGGGTTCAGGGTCCCACTCAGGCACACGATGGTAGTAAGTGGGGTTCGAACCCGGGAGTCTGTGCTCTTCTGGTCCAGATGAGGCTACCTTCACTGGTCTTACGATTTGATTACGGTGATCAATACCTCGATTATCAATGCAACCCCTCAATTGTTCTACATGAATTCACGTTTTCAGATTCGTCAGTGAGATTCGTGGCGTCAGGTCAGCGCGGACTGAATGCACCAGCTTTCAAATAAACTACTTTTCTGCTGAAATCCTGATGGACTTTTAACTGCGCCAAACACGGAACCGTGACCAGCGTTAAACTAGCGTCGATCGATTATACTATGATATATTATGATATTATAATATATACTATGATATAATCTATCATGTTGCAGCAGTGCAGACTCGACCACATCTGCATCGCGTCATTTCAACGCCCCTGTGATGCTACTACCATCATCATGGGTCTAGGTGAGATGGTGAGGGCTGAACGTTTCACTCAGCCCAGAACGAACTGCAGAAAGATACCTGAGAAGAGACACAAACCCGCTCCAGCATGAAAATTCATTATATAATCAGTAATAAATGGTCTTTTTATCGACACGGCAATGCGTACAAATCGCAAAATGAAGGATTAAGTATGAGTTTAGTGTAAATTCCAGTATTATGCCCTTAAATGGCAGTGAGGAGCTCTGGATGCCCTCAGTGGGCGTCGGCCATGACTTTGAAGTGAGAGGAGTCACGCCTGTCATCGCTGTCCCGCGCCACGCCCGGTGCCAGGTCATGCTGCTTACACCGCCACCGAGACTGACCTTTCCTCACCTGATCTGCATTCATCACACGCGCCTGGTTCTGGTCCCCACTTCCCCGCGATGGGTTCTTATAGGGGGGTTAATTACGTTTATAAAGGGCACCAAATTAATTGAGTTTAATGTCAGAAAACACGACCAGCTGAGTCCCCTGCTTTCATCCGAGTGTGTGTGTGTGTGTGTTTTAATGAGACGATAATACGTGAATGTATTTATGGATCATGCTGAAGCGGCTCAGCGCTTATTGGATAATTAAGAGCTAAACGTACAGGCCGGTGGCTGCAGCTCGGCCGGGCTGGTCCTGCGCCGCGCTCTGACCTTCACCAGACACATGGACAGATGGACTGATCTGATATTTGCTTATTCGCCTGTCATGAGCAAATTAACAGTGTGTCCTTATTACCTCAGGATTTATTAGCATTTAAACGCCGCCACGCTGCGTATTTATTTTAGTTGTATGCAGTTGTATGGTGTAAAAGGGAAGGAAGCGCAGAAGACAAGCAGAGACAACCTGACCACACCTTTTAACGGGTCCTGGTCATTCCATCATAAGGAGTGACAGCGGCGTGATCAGGACCCGCTGTGCCACTCAGCATCACAGGCCATATAACCATAGTCAAATATCAATTAATAAATCAGATTAGTCATGAAGGTTTATCAATTTTATTCTGTCACGTAACGAACCACAGATAGACTGCGCTTACATTGTACTTATCAATAATCCATATATTGACACTTCATGACATCACGCAGTCAGTAGTCGCAAGGTATAAATGTGCATTTCTTTCATTCTGGGAACTGATGAAAAGGTGACATGATGTTTATTGATGTATTTAAGATCATCCAGGATGCGTGAGAGCTGTCAATCATCCGGCCGCTCTCATTTTATAAAAACATCATTAAATTAGTTTGTCCTTGTCAAGATAGAGATGTCTAGCAAGTGGTTCTCATCTATTTATTTAAGTAAATCCTGAAGACACCTCCGCCCGTTCGCTATCGAACGACCTTTTACACCTTTTTATTCATGATAATGGCCCAGAAGAGCAGGAAGTGGCTGGTTCGCTGCTGAGCCTGGTGGAACCTGAGGGAGGTGGAGGAGTTTTCAGCCCAGGAGCATCCTCACTGAAGTGCAGCAGAGACATCGACTCTTTCCTGAAGCTGCTTGCAGGAGAGCGTGCTCTTTTGACTCTGAGTGTGTGTCTGGTGCATCCATCTTACAGGTGGAGCAGGTTGCTGCTCTCACATTCCTGTCGAGTTTTAACAGAAAGTGTGGGTCTGATGTCATGTGTTGATGTTTTTCAGAGTCGACCACGGTCCCTGACACAGCGTCACCTACCACAGCTCCAGCTGAGGAGACCAGTACGGTGCACAAACACTCTCCCAGTGAGTGTCTGTCCGAACACAACACGCACACAAACACACACACACACACACACACCATTTTAGAGGTACGGCAAGATGTCAAGCAAAATAAAACTGCTGACTAATGCAGACCCTCACCTACACGCTGCAGATCCATGATGCTAAATAGACTGATAGCTGATCAATACCCTGCAGGGACTGACACTGAGTAATGTGTTTGTATAGCATGTGTGTGTGTGATGCATGATAAAATACACCAGATTATTCTGGATACAGCAACATTATGCAAACCTCTACATAACTGTGTGTGTGAGTGTGTGTATATCAGTGTAATTTAAGCAGCCTGTTCCTGTCTTCTGTCTCCGTCAGTGGTCACCCACCTGTCCACCTCCCTGGGCCGGCTGTGCGATTTCGAACAAGGCCTGTGCGGCTGGACCCACGACCCCACGGCGGACCTCAGCTGGTCCCTCCAGGCCTCCAGCAGCTCCCCTGGGTCAGGACCCAGCCTGGACCTCTCCCTCAGCACCGACGGTCAGTTCTACATTTACTGGCTCTGGAATAAAACCACAGGGACAGTCAGGGGAGGAAGGAGGTGGTGGAGGGGTCTCTGTTTTCCATCTACGTGGTTTTATAGAGAGAGGAGGAAGAAGACGGAAAAGAATCCTCTGTTAATCTATTCCACAGACCGCAGGCACATACAGTCCAATCAGATGGCTTTGCCAGCCCTGCAAGTTTCCTTCTCCCAGAGACTTACACCCCGGGAGGGAGTCCCCCACTAAACTTTTCCCAACAAAAGAAACGAAGAAAGAAACATGACCCTCGAAAAACCTTTCCCTAGGTCTCGCAGAAAGTGACCTTAATTCTTTCGAGTTATGGCTATAAAACATGGATTTCAGACTTGTACTTACACTAGACCCGCAGACCCGTTTCCACAGATCAGAGATATTGGTGTTTCAGCTTCATACAACCTCTGTCTTCGATTTAGACTCTTCTGTGCCTATGAATGTCCCACAGGGCTCAATCCTTGGGCCTATTCAAAATGTGCACTTTCGGCCTTGCAGTTATCTTCACAGTTTCTCAAACCCTAGTCCCTATCAGTCAATATACATGTTGGTTATGGTCCCAGCACCATCAAAGATCAGATGGTGTGGAAAACCATAAGTGAAGAATATTAACCACAGTAACTGACAGTATTTTTTGTGGCTTTAGACAGGTGAAGTGTGATGATAAATAGTTAACTTCTACCTGGGACAGGTTCCTAAGACATTTGAATGTGAAAAAGTGAAAGTGATTGTTTTTTAATTTTGATGCAGCACAGCATATGGTAACACATATGCTGTATTTAACCCTCACCCTTGGTGAGCAGTGGCCACCTGGCGGTTCGGGATTTGCCAGTTCGGCAACCCTTAGATTATGAGGGCCACCACTGGCCAGTCTGTCTATTAAGGTCGAATCAAATGCTTAGGAAATGTGGAGCGTGTTCCCCGGATCCCCAGGGCAAGACGGGGAACGGTTGACCTCTCATTAAGGCCTAATTAAAGAAGTTTCCCTTCACCGATGTGCTATTCCCTGCGGGTGCCACGCCCGCTCCTCAGCTACCTGCAGGCAGCGGCACTGTATGCTAACAAGCCCTCCATCCACCAAGACAATCATAATTAATTTCCCCTGTTTCATAAGCAGCCAAGATCAAAGAAGAGCCGAGCAGGAAAAGTTCGATGGTATTAATTAGGGCGGGAAAACCGCGCGGCTATATTTAGGGGTTTGGTGTTTACCTGGGAAAACTCTGTCGGTGGGGGGGGGGCTTTAACAAGAGGGTGAGGGATCAAAGATCAATAATCCATTTGCTGTAAAAACCGGAGAATATTATCACCGAGCCTGGTTCTGCGCTGGCACGTCGGGTTTTACTACCGGCTGCTCTCCTGACTATTCAGGCTCAACGCTTCCTGTTTCTTCCAGAGCTTTTTAAGATGCCGTGTGTTCGGTGCGGCCCGCTCGGCGGGGAACTCCGGCTCTCAGCACCACAAGTGCCCGCCGGTGTTATCGCAGACGCTGATAAGAGACGAGTTTAAACGGGCGACTGAGCGCAGCGGTGAACCGCAGGCCGCACACACACAGAAACAGACACACGTAGAGAGAGATATGGTGGCATGAAAAGCCTGGCTAGAGTTCAAAACACACACAGATGTGGCGTCTTGAAAGGCGCAGATTCATTCGAATGCCGAACACTCACCACAAATGAGATCCATTACTCATTCAGGGGGCGGTGTCTCTCTCTCTCTCGCACACTCACACACACCCGCCAACAACAACACATATATTAGCACAGACACTTTCACAACTGCATACTGATCTCAAATTCTGTCTCTTCAAAACTCTGCACGCACATGAAATGCACAGAATGAATTCATGTCAGCAGCCGACCTAACCCACTTTTCTTTTCTTCAAATCCATATTCCATCTTTTCATAACCTTTAAACGCCTTGCTTCTCGAACTGTGGCACCTGACTCGCTGTCGTTCCTCTCTCCCCTGGCAGATTCCGGGAACTTTCTGTATTTGGACGCGAGTCCCAAATCGGAGAGGCGTCGGGCGCGGCTGCTGAGCCCGGGCGTGGCACCTGAGCGGGGGCCACTCTGCCTGCTGTTCTTCTACCGGGTGCAAGGCGACGCCCAGGGCAACCTTCGCATCCTGCTGCAGGATCACGAGCAGGAGGAGACCCTCCTCTGGGCCCTCAGTGGGGACCAGGGTCCCCTGTGGAGGGAGGGGCGCACCGTCCTGCCTCAGTCGCCCAACGAGTACCAGGTGCCAAATTCACCCTCACCTCCGCTGGCCGCTGTACATCCTGGTCGATTAATCGCGATGATAAAATCTGGTTTTGAATCCCCGGCAGGTGGTCATCGAGGGATACTTCGAGCACGGAACCAGAGGCCACATCTGGATCGATAACATTCACATGAGCTCCAGCATAGAACTGGAGCAGTGCACACGTAAGTCTGCACATCTGCATCGGCCTCTTTCTCCAAGCCTGGCACACACACACTCACACACACACACACACCGAGTCCAACAGCGCCCGTTCAGAGGCATTCTCGCTCCTAATTAATTTCTTTTTTCTCCGCACAGCGGGAATCAAACGGAGGAAAGAACGAGCTCTGCGTTCATTTAAAAAGCGCTTGTAGTAGCGAGCGATGGTGACGCTCGTACCTCCATTTTAACTACAGGTTCTCCCATTCACCTACAGGTGCACACACACACACACACACACTTCATAAAGCAACAAAACACACAACCAAAACAGCTCTTAATGATTTCTATTCAGCAAAAAGGAAAAAGCCAAGTGAAAGTAGGCCACACGTGCCCTGTGGGCTGAGATTCTAATCTATGTTTCATTAGTTCCCCCCTCTCCTCTCTGATTTGTAAACCGAGTCTTTCCGAGCCGTCAGAGGGAATTACAAGACGCCGTCCTCAAAAGCACCTTTTTATTTTGCTGTTTCGGCGTCTGTACAGATTCGGCACAGGGGGCGCTGTGTCAGAGTAATGCCCTTATTTCACCATCATTGGTAACAGGGGTGAAGTCAGGAAAAATCTAGATGGAGCCAGGACACTATTTATATTCGATTTTATTTTTTTTATGGTTCAATGTCATTTAGAAAATAGAAAAATAAATGACAGGTTGCCACTCAGCATCAATGTGGCACCAAATGTGACTCGATTTTAACCAGTTCGCTCACATATGCTGCTGGTGACGAGACTAGAACAGGGAATAAAATGACCAGATCTCAACGCACAGACTCGGGTCACATCTGTCTAGTACGGTGTTGCCAGATTGGGTGGTTTTCAAATGTAGATTTATACATGCATCAAAATCGACCGGTTGATCTTTGACGCTTCCTTTAAGAAGGTGATTTAATCTTTCATTCATGTCATCTTCCCAGCACCCCGAGGTGGGATTGATTAATGAGCTTTGAATAAATAAACATTGCCTTTCCATCAGAGTAGAGGAAGAATGTGATGATGGAGCGAGCCGCTCCGATTCTGTTCTGTCATTAAATACTTAAATGGGAACCAGATGCACCGCAGGAGCGTTTCCACATCCGCACGCATTCATATTCGCACATTTGCATTCCGACTGGGAGCGGCCTTATCAATTAACGCCGCTCTCTCTCTCTCTCTCTCGCGCTCTCTCTCCACCGCCGAGGCCTCCCCGCCTGCTGCTCCGCTCCCTTTTAATTGTCCCTGCATTCCAACTACGCTAAATAAGCATCGCATTTTCTGCCAGCCCGCCCCGCGTCCCCTCGCCTCGCTCGCCCGCTGCACCCAGACGTAAATCACTGCACTTCGCTCCTCGCCAAATGACACCGCCGCAATCACCTCTCTCCCTCAAACGAGTCAGGCCGCCATTAGCTTCCCTCCCCGTCTCCCGGTAATGTGTTTGTGAGGAGCTCTCAGGGGGAAAGAAGTTGAAAAAGCGACCTGAAGAAACCGGCCCCGGTTTCGCTGTGTTTTTAAACGAGTCTGATGATCAAGTCCATTTATTTCTGCATCAGGCCGCTCACTCGCCCGCTTGTTCTGTCTCCCTCTCCCTGCAGAGCCCTTCAACGCCGTCCCTCCGGACACCACCGGTGAGTCTCGCTCGACCGTCTCCGCCACTTCCCGTCCCGCCGCTTCGCCGCCTCCCGCTTGCAGTAGCCACGGCGACATCACATGCTCTGCCAAATATCATTCACCCACGATGATATTTCATCTGGTTCTTCCTCCGAATCACTCACTTGCAGATACGTGCCGGACTCTGAACGCCAGAGCTACAGTTGTGCAAACATATTACAGTATTTTACGGCACATTTTTATCCCTGTTTCTTTTTATGGCCCGTTAGTGGAGCCAGCGTTCGCCAGTCATTACAAGCCATCGTAAAACTCTGCGAGATGCCTTCTAATGCATTATTTAAGGGGGATTCGTACAAAGTTTGATCTGGCAGCCTTGTGCCGTGGTACCAGGCGCAGCAATGGGCTGAAATCCGATTGGCCCGTTCAAATGTGTGCGAGGCACAGGGGGAGGGGCCAGAGGGTTGGCTCTTTTTCATCAGAAGGTCCACAGATGGGTTTCTCTGGATGCTCCAGCAGCTTCGCCCGTTCCTGCTGTTGCCGTATGAGCATGTGTCCCAGCATGGCTGGCTTGATGAAGGAAGCTGAAGGCTCATGCTCCTGCGCTGCTTCTTCATGTGTCATCCCTCCTCCTGTTTTTTTTTCCCATCCCTCCCGTCGCCCCCCCCCGCCCCGCCCACCTTCCCTACCTCCCTCTGTTCGGAGTTCAGCACCATACATGGCCTCCTCGGTCTCTGCTGACTGCACTTGAATGAAATGTGAGACTGACTTGCGTCCAAGAGCTTCTCCGGGCCCGTCCAGGTCTCCACCCTGGAGTGGAGTGACGCGGGTCTGGCTCCGACCAAATCGCACGGCTGTTCCGCGTTAAGAGCTGAGTGTTTAGGACAAGGCGAGACGAAAGTAGCTGCAGCGAGGCGCTCGACTGGGAGACGTGGACACTTAGGGTCCCTGTTTGGCGCCGGTTTCCATGGGAACATTTGGCTTGAGGCATAAGAGGCTGACGAAGAAGAAAGCTCCAATAAAAAATGGCAGAAGTAGTCTCGGCAGTTTCTGAGCCACGCTGCATCACTGCAGAGCCGAGACCGCAACACAAATACTCAAACGATGAATACAATCCGAGAGCAGTGATTGGCTTGCACTAACCGTGCCAGGATGGCTACCGTGCATGCGCATCTGCGTGTCTCTGTGCAGCAAATGTCTGTTTTGTTTGCAATGTGAGCACCGATTTCCAATTAAAAACGGAAAGAACGAGACGTGAGCAGCGAGAAAAGCACCAAGCGAAGTGCATGCCTCTCTACCCCAAGCCAACTGTTCTGTGTCTCTCCACCAGGGGGAGCATTTCCGGGCAGAAGCGACCCCACAGTAGACCCCGTGACAGTGCCGCTTGTCCCCACCTACTGGTATTACGCAATAGCCGGCGGCGGCGCGCTCGTGCTCCTGGCGTCCGCCACGCTGGCCTTGGTGCTCTGTTGCCACCGCTACCGCCTGGCGAGGAAGAAGAGCCAGCCCTCGGTGGCCTTCCAGAGCGCCCACTACCCCAGCAGCGCCCTGACGGGACCCGGGGCGGAGCCCAGGCTCACCGTCAGGCTAGACAAGGACGCGCCCTGCTCCCACTGCTGAGACGGGAGGGGGTGGCGGTAGAGGAGACGTGACCTCCGCTTGACCCCCTTCGGCCAGAGCCTGAAGGACAGACGCCTGGTGGGACGGATGAACTCTGCTGCTCCGGACGCGACGGGAATAAAACATGGACAAAAAGACCACACGAACACACTCGTTTCTGTCCTCGGACTGCTGTTATTGGGGTTTAAACCCGCGGGGAGGACGGGGACTCCTGGAAGCAGGCTGAGAAGGGAACCCAGGAGGACTCTGCATGTTTGAAAATGACGCACCTTTTACACGTGACGCACATGGGGGGGACACAGGAAGAGGAAATGACGGTGGGAGACGAGAGCGACTTGCTCCAGCTTCCTCCTCTCAGCACCTTCTCCTCACGTCGATTCACTGGCCTTCTTCTGCAGAAGCTGACAAATCGAAGCAGAATAAAAGGCCTCCATCGCCACCAGATGTCCCCGGAACCCGAGGCTGCAGGAGAACGTCTGCAGCTTCAGCTTCTGTCTATAAAAATGTCGGGGTTTGTTTCCTATATGCAAAAAAAGAAAGATTTGCCTTAGATTGCGTGTGTCCCGCCTGTCACCGCCACGCACCGCGGTGGCCGGGGTGTCACGCGGTGTCACGCGGTGTCACGCGGTTCTGCATCCAGCCAAGCGGTCGGCTCCACGCGGAACTATTTATTTACTGGGAATCTTCCACGCCCTTTTACCGGGGACAGGGCCGTCCTGGCCTGCCGATTTACGCCGGGCATCGTCGGGATTTAAGGCCGCTCGGTCTGTATCACTACAAAAGAGACGGATCTTGATGCGCTGTGATGTTCCCCGTCTGGAAATAGGTGGAAATAATCCCCGCACGGCCCATCGGGGAGAAATTGGGGATATTTCACCCATTAATCTGCCGCTGACAAAAGAATGTGCAGAGAGATGTGCAGAGATCAAAGCGCTCTCTTATCTTCTGAAGACGGACTTTGGGCAAAAGGCTCCAGATTCGTTTGAAGGCGTAAAGCCCCTGAAAGCCCCTCGCAGACAGGCAAAGACCACCTGCCCCAGATCTCATCCCCCACCTACCCTCTCTCGGCCCTCATTCCCAGAATCCCCTCTCGGAAGATGTAGGCGATGGTGTCATGCTGGTCATGTGACACGAAGAAAAGGCCGGAAGTGGTCCGATATAAACTCGTCTTAATTCACGCTCTGCTACAGGGCTGTGTGATGATGTTCTAGGGCTACTGATACAAATAACATTTATTTTATGAAAATAGTTAAATGAAACTGTAGTTTATAAACAAAAAAATGGAGAAAATGATTAAGATTTATGCCAGTTTAAATGACTGTTTTAATCGCTGTATTAGTTGAAATGTTAAACATTGTTTAAACAGATGTGAAATTTAATTTTTACTGTATGCTCGCACGTTTGCGTTGCAGGGAATTTGCATAAATGTCACTGATTGGGCAACACATTCGTAGAGAAAATTGCATTCACTGATTTGATTGGCTGGCACTTACTCAGTTGATAATTAAAATGTGATATGCAGCTAACCAATGGACCCACAATTTAACCCCATTCAAAAGAACTTTTATAGGGTAATACTTTAATAATTCAAAATATGGTTCAAAATGTGCGATTATTTAGTTTTTAAAAACTTTATCAACTGACTGCCCTATTAATAAATTCTGTTGAATTTCAATTTCGTCATCAGAACGTTTTGAGTCTTGATGCAACAGACACCAGTGATATTGTTGTTTTTGGGGTCACTTTGTGTCCCGCTATTCTGCATACGTAACCTGTGTCTGTGACGTCCCTGTATGATGTCCCACGATGCCCTGCAGAACCAGACTACTGGGAGAAACGTGTGTTTGGTGATGATTAGCATCACGTTTCTCCTTTTTCTATTTAAAGTGAGATGTTTGGTAAGAATGTGCTTTATAATCCGCTGCAGGCGTCTGCCGTGAGACACGTAATATTTCAAATTGGTTTAATGGCCCTGATTGGATTGTGTATATAAGTATGACTTCCCCGACTGCCCGCTCAGCAATATTAATGAGGAAAAGCACTCTGAGGGTCCTGATCTGCATGCAATCGGCCAAGTAGCTGTCCGCACTGCTGCCTGCAGAAAAGAAAAGCTCCCATCCAGCCGTGGGTGAAGAACGTGGCCTTTTTTGTTTTACGGCATGATCTGGTTTCAAAGTGTGTGACATATATGTACGTTTCAGAATAAATCAGGAAACGTTGGATTACATCACAGTTCCCACCTGGCATTCTGATTGGAATCACTATATCTGCACCTTATTACGATCAATTCAACGTTTCTCAGTAATAATTCATAACCATGAACAGGGGAACTGTGGTATCAAATCAAAATCACCCCCAGACACCTTCTCATGTATTATTGCTTCATTTATCAGCCGATGCATCATAAAATGCCAGAATGAGCCATTTTCATTTTCTCTTTCTCATTCTGCACCATTGCTGTACAGTTCCTCTGACAAACCACGGCCGCAAAATGCCAAATGTGTGTGTGTGTGTGTGTGTGTGTGTTTTTCGCTGAGTGCACTTTGCATCCTCTGTTTGTGGAAACTGGGCCTTGACTGTGACTGTCCTTAACCGATGCTGCACCTCAGCCTGTCTGCCAGATTTAAAGGAATATTTTAGCCTGTTGAATTTCATGGTCTTGGAAAATATTGTGCTGGAATGTAAAATTAAAGTGTATTTTTTCTACAACCTGCTGCGTTTTGTGTGTTTGAAAGATCGATATTTGGATATTTGGTGTCAAACTTTTACAAAATTACATTATCAGTCAAGTGCTTTATTTTAATCAATCCCATGAAACACAGTTTTTTTTTATTAGAGCATTTTTTGTCTTCCATACAGAGCGCAGACTCGTTGAACTTGGAAACAACCCGCTTTTCCGGAGCAGGGAAGGCATAAATGGAGGTGAGGAGGAGCCCCCCTTTTTAATCCCCTCCGTTTCTCGTCAGATCGCTACCCGGGGTCGTTCATATGTCAGCCGCCCGCCGGGACGCCGGCTGGATTTCATTGGCCTCATATTGTTGCTCAGATTGCTCGATTGCCACAAGCAGCAGATCTGCTTTCACCTCACCGCGGCCTTTCTGGCCAGATTGAAGTTGATATTCTTCCCGTCTCCTCCTCCCTAAATCCCTTCATCAGACAGACTGTCCTTCAGGTCTGAGCTTAGAAACAACGGAGCAGAGCGAGTTCAGGCTTACCTTTCAACCGAATGTTCAGACCGGGCCAATTACTCCCTTCAGCTCCACTTAACCGGTGAAATTCACTTGATCATTTTTAGCATTTGGAGGTGTGTGCGGAGCAACAAAGCTGAAAGATGCACACCTCATACATACTTTTATTCAGTCAGCCTGCATGAAACCCAGAAATAAAACTTGAAAACGCATATTTTATGCAAATTAACCACACTGTCATGATGCATGAAGGAGGCAGAGGGCAAAGCTGATAATCACACACAGATGGTCTCTAGCATAAAATGTAAAAAACAAGTCAATTCTGAATTTATGATGATACATTTTATAAAAAGCGCAACACGTCTTCTGTGTCCAGGTTTCCACTTTCCAGAATGGACACCGGGCGCCTCGTTGGAGCCTCCGGTGACTAACGTGCCGGACAAAGACAACGCTTGGCTGTACACGCTGGACCCCATCCTGGTCACCATCATCGTCATGAGCTCCCTGGGCGTCCTGCTGGGGGCGGTGTGCGCCGGCCTGCTGCTCTACTGCACGTGCTCGTACAACGGCCTCTCGTCCAGGTCCTCCACCACGCTGGAGAACTACAACTTCGAACTGTACGATGGCATCAAGCACAAGGTCAAGATCAACCAGCAGCGCTGTTGCTCCGAGGCTTGAGGACGCCCGCTGTCCCCGTCACACTTCCTCCTGGTTCCGTTTTCCCCTGCGTCTGCCCCTAGTCTGACTGACACTTACACGACACCAATCTTCTGCCATCAACTCCACGCCCAGCGCCAGAGAAGGGACGTCCCGATAAGCTCAACAGTATCAAACATATCACAAGAATGAAGCAGTAAATGTACAGGACAGTGGTGGCGTTAGTGAGTGGCCGTAGGGCTCGTCTTAGACCGCTTGTCGCTTGTGAAAACGTGGACGCCGTGGCCTTGGCGATTGTGGCTCGTTGCTTGGTTTTAGTTTTTAGACTTGTGTTCTTGACGGCGGATTAGCGCCGGGCCGTCCCGCTCCGTCCTGCTATTTCTGTTTCCGGACCGTCTTTGTGGGACGGTCTGTATCGTGTGCTGTTTTCTGTATGGAGAGTTGGAGGTTGCTGTAATCTGGGAGCAGTGTTACGGTCGTCTCCGGTGTTTCCGTCCTTTTTTTTGAACTCTTTGATCCTTGTGCCACAGTGCCACACTGTGCTACGCGTTTTTTTTTACGTTAACCTTAAGCGCAACCTATGGATTGCAGAAAACTACGGTGGAAGACACGACTCTCGCGCCTACGGAAGGAGAAACGGACAGAACGAATGGACCGATGGAGGACGGTTGAGCCGGAGTGGGACGTGGGACACACAGTTGAGCCTTAAGCATCCTTGTCGGAAGAGAGCCATGAAGAAAGTAGTTTCGCCTTCGGCGAGGTTAATGGCCTTACACGACGCTCTTCGTTTCTTCGCAGTCGCTCTCCGTTCTTCTTTCTTGCCGAGTTATACTTTTCGGGACGTAATGAGGTGTCCCATCATGCTCCTGGGCGCTGTTGGTCAGGTATGCATGGAAAGGGGGACGGACCACTTCCGGCTCCACCTCCTCTCTGACGGACTCAGCCGACTTTTCCAAGTGCCTTGGAGCTCTGAGCTGGTTGAACTGCTGAACCCGCAGGGCTGACAAAAAGTATTACCTCTTCTGTCTGGGACAGAGGGCCCAAACACCAAAAGACATGGACATCGGCACTGGTCAGACAAATTACATTGCTGTTTATAGACTTTGTACAGAAAAAATGTCCTTTTTTATGGTTATTATTATAATTATTATTTAATAAAGAGTGAGTTAAGGATGACTGGTTGTCTTTTTGGGCCCGGAGCTCAGACCATCACATGGAAAAAAGGGCGGGGCACAGGCCGTGGATTTTGGACGGTATCCATGGAAACAGGCGCTGCGAGCTCAGACCACCGGCACTCTGGCGAACCGGGTTCAAGGCCTCCTCAACACGCCGCTCAATCGTGCACTTAACCAGCGGCGGCCCCGATCGATGGCTCCAGGCACGCCGCCCACTTCTTGCTTTTGACCGGGGAGGCGTCGCCGAGTGGAAATCGAATAAACCGCGCCTTAACTAAGGCCCCCGAAACGGAACATTTCCATACTGGCTCGATCTGTCTCAGTGCCAACGAAACAATCCAATATTTCCTCAAAAATGGATTATGTCGCCTGTCATTAATACAGCATCAGTTGTTGGGCTATCAATTATGGTTCTGCATATATCCTGCTAACGATCTTATGAGATGATGGAGCCCTGCCCTGAATTACATGGTATGCTGGACAGTCGTGGATGAATATGGTCTCCAGTAATGTGAAATGGGGGTCTCACATCAAACGTCCTGCCAACGGTAGGTTTTCCTGCTGCTCGAGGTTTTCTGGCAGCCTCAGATACCAGCAGATACGGCTTCTTCTTCTTCTTCTTCTCGCCGTTCTGGTAATCATGGTAGCCAGTCAACAGTCGGTTCTTGAAGCTGATGTGCTGGAAACTGGAAAAAGTCGTCCGCCAGACCGCCGGGGCATCTTCAAAGCTCCAGGTTCCTGGCATGCGGTGGTTAATACCCGACAGACGTGGTCCAGTCCAACCATGAAAAACAACCATCTGAGGTCTTGTGGACATGCATGGACAGTGTTAGGCAGCTAGAGATCATTTTGTAGACAAATAAATAATGATAACGCAGCGGTGATGCCTTTCGTTTAAATCATATTTTTTGCAAATGGAAACAGCATTTTTGGGGTCCAAGAATGAATCACAATTATTTGCAAAAATATGTGATTAATAAGTTACTTTTTTCATAAGAAAAAGGAAAATGAATGAATTGGATTCTTGATGAAAGTCAAGACAACTGAAATGTTCATGTAAACCTGGAATATTTTAAACTCACACACATATGCCGATAGTATTTTTAGGTACCACGCGTTTGAACACATTAAAGGCCATGAAAAGTCGTACAGTGCGTGCGTGCAGGAATATTTTATAATATTGGTCGAGCAAGGACACCGTGTACGATTGGTTGCTGTGCTCAGGCCAGCAGGACAATGAGTCCACAAATGGACAAACAAAACGTCCCTTCTTCTGAGACCAAGTCACATCTCCTCTTCGCCCTTTGAGGAAGCCATCAATGATTATGGCTCATTAACGATTAGACCAGGCCCGTTTTCTGTGGCGCTGCGGGCCTGGACTCACATAATAGGAAATATGTCATACAAGTAAACTAATTAATCAAGGACAATTACAGAACCAATTTTAAAAGAACTAGCGAGCGCCGCTACGTGCCGCGCCGTTAACGTCTGAATGTGAGACGCTGTTCGCTTAATTGATGAATCGGATGTCGTTTGGAGGGGAGCTGGTTGGAAATCTTACCACGGGGATCTTGGTATGAATCCCTGTGGCAGATGGCTGGGGGAGAGAGAGCCTGGACGTGTCCTACCTCGTCCTCCTGGGTCCATCCAGATCCCCCGTCCTGTTCACCTCTATAACAACCCCACCTCAGATGTCCCCATATAGGACATCAAGCGGTGTTGGTGGCTCGGTATTTGGGTCAGGACAAGAGTGAAGGGATCCGCAATGATGACAACTTTAATCGTCATGGAGGCACACGGTGCTCCCCGAAGATGAGCTAATAAATATTAGCATAAAATATCAACAGGAAATGAGATGTTTAAAAGCTGTAGATGGATGAAATAAAGATGTGAGGTTTGTGTCCAATTGAAGATGAATTTTTTGGGGAAAGTGTAGAAACCGGCTGGGAATCCAGTTAAAGGAGCTTTTCAGCCCAGTTTAACCAGGAGGGATTAGTATGATGGCACCCCTGAAAGTGTTAGACTCTGTTTCGGTCATGTTTTATGGTCTTGGGTGGTTGGGTGGTAGTAGCCTAGCGGGTAAAACACTCGACCCGAAGACCCAGGTTCAAACCCCACTTACTACCATCGTGTCCCTGAGCAGGACACTTAACCCTGAGTGTCTCCAGGAGGGACTGTCCCTGTAACTACTGATTGTAAGGCGCTCTGGATAAGGCCGTCTGGTAAATGCAGTAAATGTGTTTTTTCTGGTTCTATGCCAGTCCCTTCCTCTATTTTTTAAATAGGGGGAAACTATTTTCAAACCAGCACTAAGCGCTGGACTAGGCACCAAGCTGTGGCATGTTTGCTAGTGTAATGTTGCTGAATTAGTCCATGTTAATTATTGTAGAAGGTGAAACGACCCCATCAAGTATGGACTGTGGCTCCTCCCATTTTAAACTCCGTTCACAAAAACATAATTAAAAATTGTGTTTTGTATTACAGAAATAATTACATGCCAAAAATGTCAGTTTTTCTCCTTCAAGCTGCATATAGAGTGGTGAACAAGCCAGATGTAGTTTGGGTGTGTGTCTTGGTTCTGGACTCGGGCAGGTGGTGTGTGTGCTGTTCGTTCCTCGAACCAGGGAGATGTTTCCTATTCTGTTCCACCGAAGCAGAACTCAGAACCGGCACCGATCTTGGAGTCACTCTCTGCTCGAGGCCTGTCGAGATTCACCTGTTCATCGCGGCAAATAAATTTTCCCTCTGTTGACACCATAGACACCATAAACCCGACTGATTGGCTAACATGTTTGCACTGGATCATTTGCATAAATGCCACTGTTTGGTCGATGCATTTGCAGGGAAATTTGCATGAATGGATTTGATTGGCTGCCGCTTTCTCTGAGCATTTTTAACTTTGTGCACCAACTTTTGAACCCACATTTCAGTTTGACAGCGCATATGACTTCTCTGTTGACGCCTCTTTCACTAACTGTGAAAAATTAGTTCAAATGTTTTCATCCACTGACAACCCTACTTACAACAGAGTGAAAGCTGGACTCCACCGTTACCAGACTTCTGTTCTCCTTGAAGTTGGATGGAACTGCAGGTTGGATTGGACATCTGGTCTGCTGTGCATCATATGCAGGTGATGCTGGACACGCCCCTGTAACGGCAGCTCCAAACGCATGGGACACACTTTCCTGCTGTCCAACACTTTCCTGCTGTCCACACTTTCCTGCTGTCCAACCAGTGGGTTGATGCTGCCCATCAACCCACTCACTCCGGTATTTACCCTGCCCTCATACGGTACCGTCCCCTTATCCCGTCCTGAAATACAGTCCCTGTCCTCCGGCACACTTGACGCATGTCTGTGTGTGTCGGCTATGTTGCTTCAGTCATCGTGGTAAACGGAGCATCTGGCCTGTGTGTTGGGAAACTTTTTCATCCAATGGCTGTGTGTGTGTGTGTGTGTGTGTGTGTGTGTGTGCGTGTGTGTGTGTGTGTGTGAATTCGAGCTCTAACGCAGCTGTGCAGCTCTTGGAGGGGATCTGGACTGATCCCGTGTGCATGAGCTCATGGGACCGGGTGTAATAGATTTGTCAGTGTGTTGTGAATATTCCCATAACAAAAAGAGCTATTTCACTAAAGACACACACACACACACACACACACACACACACAGATGATGGTTGTGTGTGGACTGGGGAGGCTGAAGTTGATAAATGAAAACTCTCTCTGATTCTCAACTGTGTCTCTCACTTTGACTTCACCGCCTCCAGCCAAACAAATCACATTTATCACCCCCCCCCCACACACACACACACACTCCCCCGCCCCCGTCTGTATCTGAAAGCGAAAGTGAAAACGAAGTATTTCTCTCTGTCTCGTATAGGAGTGTTTGGCGAATTACGCTCTGCACTGCTGCCTTTTCCTGTTTACCGTTGGTGGAAGCGTGAAATATGGGCGTGGGGGTCTCACCTAAACCCCACCCCCCGGCACTATTAAACTTCTAGGCCTGTCTCATTCTATAACGATGTTTATAAATCATCTTTATGCTTTATTATTAATTCAGGAGATAATCCAATTCATATCTCCCTTAAGATCAGGCGCATGTAGGAGGTTGTGGGTGGGTGGGGTTATGATAAAGGAGTTGGTAGAGAGGGGTGGTTAATAGTGATATTAATAATGTAGGACGTTTCTCAGCAGCACTGGAGGATCAGCAGAATCACACAGGGAGGAGGAGATATGAGCCAATCCTCACATTTTGACGCTTGTACATCTCATTCATCGAATCATACTTGTATTATATGTATTATATTACTTTATCAGATAGATTTCTCCTTTTTGTACTTTCCTTATTATATACAGTATTTATACAAACCTCTATAAATACCTCCACCCGTCCGTCCATCAATCCTTCCATTCACCCACCAGTCCATTTATTCATTCATCCATCCATCCACCAGCCCATCCATCTACCCCTCCGTCCATCCATCCATTCATCCCTCCACCTATCCATCCATCCATTCATCCAACAATCAATCCATCCACCCAACTGTCCACCATCCCATCCATACATCCTTTCAAACTCCTGTCAATCCATCCTTCCATCAGTTCATCCATCCATCTATCCATCCATATATCCACCAGTCCATCCATCCATCCATCCATCCATCCACCCATGCATCCATCCATTCATCCATCCATTCATCCATCCATTCATTCATCCATTCATCCATATGGTTGTCAATTGATCCATCTATCTCCTTGTCCATCCATCCATTCAGCTCAGCTGAAGTTCACTTGCATGACTTTAGACTGGAGTAAGAAACCAGAGACCCTGGTCAGCTGATGAATGATTGTGTAAAAATGTCTTTCTGCTAATAGTATTAAAGTCTTCAGCTGTGATGGAAAAGCTTTTAATGTGCATGTGAAGTGATTGTCATTGTGTGACACAGCAGCACAGCACACGGTGACACGGTGAAATGTGTCCTCTGTATTTAAACATCATGACAGGTGCCCAGGGAGCAGTGTGTGGGGATGGGACCTTCATGAAGGGGACCGCAGTGGCACCTCGGCGGCTTGGGATTTGAACCGGCAATCTTCTGATTACGGGGCCACTGCACCAATGCAAGGACAGACCCCCTGGATCAGCCCCACTCAATTCCTCCATCGATTTCTGCTACTTAAACCTGTTCAGGTTTTGTTCATGAGTTCATATACTATGAACTTCAGTTAAATTTTTAGTTTGAAGATAAACTGAACATCATTTTCCCAAAATAACGGCGGTTTTACAGCCTCAGACTCCTCCCCATAACACCCGCTGGTTTTAATACGCTCGGGTTTTACTGGGACAGCGTCACGTTTTACAAGCAGGAGGTGTGTGCGGCTGAGGAAGAGGAAAAGTGCGTATTTGTGTGTGTATGTTTACAGTGTATGAAGGGCCACTGAGGAGGAGAAAAAATGATCCATGAATAACAAATGGTGGTTCTCTTTGTGTGTGTGTGTGTGTGTGTGTGTGTGTGTGTTCGTGTTCTTGAATGGCGAATGAGATGTACTTCTGTTTAAGTGTGTGTGTGTTTGCTGATGAGCTGACAGGGCTGCAGTACACTGATCTGCATTCAGGGAGCAACTCCAGCGCTTAGACCCAGTAAATCTGCAGGAGGCAGAATCTGAAGTTCCAGAAGTTTCCGGGCACCATCTGTTGTGCTATAAATTTGTGGTTGTGGTGTGTGTACTTTGGGTGTCCGTGTTTCTTTATGCGAGTGTCTGTGTGAATGTGTAAATAGAAGTGGATGCATGAATGTGTGTGTGTGTGTTTATAAATGTGTCTCTGCCATGTGTGTGTGTGTGTGTGTGTTGGCTTTACTCTCTTCCTGCTCTGTAATGGGCTCATACCTCACGTTACTCGGGCGCGGCGCAGCACTGGGAGCAGCGTGAAAGTCGGACATTAACCGTCCCCACAGGGCAGCTCAAGGTCCCCACAGGCACGACCCATCATTACAGCAGTCAGACGTGTTATATCAATCACAGACATGCTGTCCCGGGCCGCGGGGCAGAGCTGTGATTGGTGCGGGGAGATGACCGCTGGACAGTTTATGGCATGACTATCCGGGCCTGGAAAAGGGCTCTGGTGAACTTCTGAGGACCTTACAGACAAGCAGTCAAGATTTTTACGTTATAATATATAAATATATTGGCGTTAATATGCAATAAAATAATTGTGAGCTTTAGCTAAATAATGCATTAACACAATACTAATAAGTTAACTTGCCTGGCACTAATATACACATATTTGGGATTCATTTTTGCATTTTATTAAATTGTGGAATCAGTATATAAATTTGTTCTGGATGAGTTTAAATAATACGTTGCTGTGGATAAGGGCGGGATGATAATTGCACTTTATGATTAATGCCATAAATGTAAATAAGCAAGAGTTAAAGTTTTGATAGGATGAAGATGCTGAAAGCACACCATACATTTGCCAGCAGGAATGGGTTAGTAAGGGTCAAAGGTTAATGCTGACCGGACGCCTGCAGCGGCGGATGGAGGGATGTAGAATTGCTGTTTTAGTTTCCTCCGAGAAGAAAACACACATCCACAGATACTGACAACGTGTGTGACAGGTGTGTGAAAAAAGGTGCACACACACGTACACATGCACAGCACCAGCTCCTCTGTCATCTGGTGAGAGGGAGGTGAGGACAGGAGACTGATTATATCCCTGAGGTGTTAAGTGGTGATCTCTCACTCTCTCTCTCTCTCTCTCTCTCTCTCACACACACACACACACGGCCACAGCGTCTCACCTCTGCAGGTTTTGTGTGTTTACTGTGTGTGCATGTTTGGGTGTGGCTTCTCTGCTTTTTAGTGTGTGCTTGTGAGATTAGCATGTGTGTTGGTGAGTGTGTCGTTTTTGTTCTTCTCCCCCGACGATTCCTGCCTCGAATTTACACTTTTTTCGGTTGAATGGATTTTTTTTTTCATCTAAATTGCACAGCAGATGTATGAAAATGACAGCGAGCGCTTCTCAGGGCGGCGATCAATGGCGGGGACTCGGAGGACAGTCCCTGGGGCGTCTGTGACAAACAAGCGAGTGAAAGTCAACATATGTTAAGAAGTCGACTTCGCTGGAAACGCAGCGGTGATGCTGAGGCTGCGCTGCCTCACCTCGTAATAATGATCACGCCGTACAAACCGCACACCGCTGTCATGGGCGCTGCTGCATCCCACTGTTGCTATGGTAACCACCGGAGAAGGTTGAATAATGAAAAATTATTTTAATAATTTCAAATAATGAAAAAAGTATACAGGATGATTTTATAATCAGATTTTCTTTTTATTTTATCTGTTTATTAAATGCTGTAAGTGGGGTTTGATCCTGGGACTTTGTGCTCTTCAGGTTCATAGGCGAGTGCCACACCCACTAGGACACTTCCAGTCTCATTATAAAATGAAATAAAGTTTTAGTTTCCATCATCTTTCTTCTGCCATTAGCAAAGTAAAGTGACAGAATTAGTTGACAGAACATTTAAAGACATTTCATTAAAATCCAAAAGGTAATGAACAAGATTCAGAAATTCATGTGATAAGACTTTTATTTATTTCATTATAGTGTCACTGCATGATCGAAGTATGAAATACATTTTTGTGTTTTATGGTGCTTGTATTTCTCCAGACAGGTTCCATTGTCACCAGCTTTGTCACCTGTTGCGTTGGTCTTCAGGGATTAGAGGTGAAGATGAAAGTGATGCTGGTGTGATTGATATAAAAGGAACGCTTCACCACATACATCAGATCCTGAAGTTCATTGTGTCCACAACTTTCTTTTCTTCTTGTCTTGCCCCCATAGTGGTAGCCTAGCGGTCTCGAAGCGGCCTCGTAATCAAAAGGTTAAAGGTGCCACTGAGGTCCCCTTGATGAAGGTCCCATCCCCACACAATGCTCCCCGGGCTCCTGTCATGGTGCCCACTGCTCACCAAGGGTGATGGTTAAATACAGAGGACACATTTCACCGTGTGCTGCGCTGCAGTGTCTCACAATGACAATCACTTCAATTTCACTTCACAAGCTGCAGATCCTCTCTGCTGGTGTTTTCCTTCACTGTAAACCAGGAAGTCTCAACCTCACGCTGTCTACTGAGCGACTGTTTCACTAATTAACCTCCGGGGAGCAGGAGACGGCTGACAAGCTGCTGAAGATCTGCCTCTGCTGCAGGTGGGGGCGGGGCTCAGCATTGAAGCTGTGGACGGGGGCGTGGTTATCATGGCATGTATGTGGCAGTTGCAGGATCAAATCCCGACCCACCAAGGTGCCACTGAGGTCCCCTTGATGAAGGTCCCGTCCCCACACGCTGCTCCCCGGGCGCCCATCATGGTGTCTACTGCTCACCAAGGGTGATGGTTAAATACAGAGGACACGTTTCACCGTGTCACCGTGTGCTGTGCTGCAGTGTCTCACAATGGCAATTCGCTCACCACACACAGCTTGAACTTGGCTGGCAGTAGTCTAGCGGGTAACACACTGTCCTTTCAGTCCCCCTGAGCCAGAAACTTAACCCTGTCACCACTGATAGTAAAGAACTCTGATAAATGCCGTAAATATAACTGTACACACACACACACTGTGTGCCACTGATGAGCATCATCAGCAGTGTGTTTCTGCAGAGTTGTGTCTCCGCTGGTGGCCTCATTAACGTGTGTAAGCAGTAATGATGACGACGAAGAGCATCACCAACGTTGATGTATGTGTGTGTGCTTAGTTCTTCCCACCGATCCACAAATGTTCCTCTGTGCCACTAAAGAACCGAAGTAGAACTGAAAAATGTCAATAAAACTCCTTGGTCCTGTATTTGCTTATTTACACTTTCTATCATTCATAATATATGTATTTACCTATCATGCATTATGCATTGATACAGTCGACGTATCTGCAAATACTGCCGTTTACTCGTAAACATCTTCTCTGGTGTTCTGAATCCATCGCAGCTACTGCATTAGTGATATCCAGGGGTGATGAAAAATTATTAATCTTACTGACGTTTCATGTCGTAACGACCCTGATGACCTCTCACATCTAAAGACTTTTTAGTCACTGTTACGTCCTTCGGGCCATAGAGTGGTATGGGGGGGTGCTGTGTTCCCCCTTTTAGGCTGTTTGCTGGGTGGAGGTTGGGATCGATGGTTCTGCCAACCTATTCCCTCATCGTCAGTCTGTCAATCAACTCATCAGACAGGAGCATTTAAGGACAAATCCAGCCATGTTGTGGAGCCGGAAGGAGGATAGAGGGGAGAGGCTGAGGAAGAACACTCCTTTTACGGTGTGTTCTTCCTCCTGTTGGTTGTTGTGTACAGAACTCTAGGTTTTGGTTGGTTGTTCACTTTTCACTGTAAATAAAAGTACAATATTCCACTTCGGCCCGGTACGTGTGTATTCCCGCCTCACACATCCCTCTCCTTCGTTGTCACATTTCCAAACCCTTAGACGGGGACGTGACCGTCACAGATTGTGATTCTGCAAAGAATTTTGCAACTAGACTTTTTTTTGACAGTAAAAAGTCCCCTTCTGAGTTCTGTGGTCATAGCCTAGCAGCTAACAGAACCAAAAGGGCACAGAGTCCCAGGTTCAAACCCCACTCCCTGCTGGCTTTTGCCTCCTGAACAGATTGCTGGTTGTTGACAGTGTCCACACCACCGCATACATTTTAATTTATTGAAATGGGCATTTGGATGCAGCACTAATGTTGCAACAACGTTTAGGTTTGTGCCATTAAAATGAGTAGAAAGGACAGGAACGTGATCTGAGCAGTTAATATACGCTGCCGAAGTGAAATCACTGCTCGTCTTCATCAGCGCTTTATCACCGTTCTCTTCCAACCAGCCACGTTTCAGACCGTTTTATTGAGCCGCTATTGTCTCTTGCTGCGGTATCGATTGAAGACGCTTCCTCTTTCACTTTACTGGAGGGGCGATGGTCAGTCTGACTTCTAAATCACATTTAATGGCCAGGGATTCTCTCACATCTCCTAAATGTTGATGTATCATACCATTGTATTTTGTATAATGGTAAAATTATTGTATTTTAAGAAGATTTATCGTAGCATTATCATTGCTCAGAAAATTTGTTTCAATATCATAGACTGCATATTATAGTGTATATAATGCAACTTTTACCTACAGAAAGTTTGTAAAAAACCCCTCTGGGCAGAACAGCGGCTCTACCTAAAAACTGGCCTCTTTCTTCATTTCTGTAACGCTGACTGCGATGTTACTCTTCCGTAACGGCGACTCCATCATGCAAATTTGCACGTAAACCACTCATCATTGTTTACTTTGTGCGTCACCACGTGTTCGACTCAACTGAAGCACTGAATTATGGTATCTGTAGTTTGTGTTATCACGAGTTTGATGCATATCTGTTACATCGTGCATTGATTGGCTGTAAAGTCACAAGATACGACTGCACATTAACAAGCCAAGTATGTTTGCGCAGCCAGATAAAAACAGAGATCTGTACCCTGTCGTGCTAATGAACTTAAAATGAAGGAGTAAATTATTGTATATCATACATCATACAGAGGCTAAAACCATGGTACAATTATCGTACTTCTGGCAATGCCACATAACATTACAACAGATGCTAAAACAAAGAGCTGGTCCTAAAAAAATACCAAATCTATAAAAAAACCCCTGCTGTTCAACCTATCACACATCCTGGTAGGTGGAGCTCCTGGTTCAGAGCTCTCACCAAGCCATCTACAGAATGAAAGCCATGTAAGCAGTTCTGTACGCACTCACTCAGGCCCTTTTATAAAGTTAATTATGGTTATTAATATTATTACTACTACTACTACTACTTAATAGGCTTTGCTAAGCAGGTAAATTCATGTTGTCTTGTTCTTTTCATATTAAGACACCTTAATGCCAAATACACTAGTGGCTAAATGTTCTGAGAATGACACAAATACTGTTTGTTTGATGGCTCCGTTTTTATTATGGCAGGTTGCATATACTTATTTTCCTTGAAAATAAACTTCTTCCTCTCCCTGTCCAGCTGACGTTCCAGATCTACTGCCTCGCCGCGTGGAACCAGCGTGACAGAATGTTCGTCCTGTGTTAATGTTTCCTGATTGTGTACACCTGTGTATGATTATGATTATGAAGGAACGGGTCACCATCAATTGCCAATAAAAGCCTTTCTAACTTCTGAAATGCTTGTAATTATACTTCAATACACCACAGAAACAACTGAGACACCAGGATTTGTGTCATTCTCAAAACTTTTGGCCATGTCTGTAGTTTTAAGAATAGTGGAATGTTCTTTTCTTCCTCTGGATAGATGGAGTGCTGTATTGCCTTTTCCACGGGCCGGCCCTGCGCTCAATGTTCCCCCTGGGGTCGTGGTTCTCCATTCGGAGGGGCTCTCCAGTTCCAGTTTTGGCTCTCTGCTATTTTCTTTTCTAAAGCTACCGATCACTCCACCCACGGCTTGTGACATCACAGGTTCTCGATAGTAGAACAGAAAAGATTAGTTCCATGCTTGTTTTAGGGCATCGATCCAAAATTGGGAACCAGAGGAGTGGAAGAGAAGTAACTCCGTCTCTCTCTCCCCCTCTTTTTCCCTCTCTCTTGCTCTCTCTCTGTCTGGTGGGGAAACTGACTGTGTTTATGGATATTTTGGGGGTGCAAAGTGGGGATTTTGAGGGTGATCTGTGGTTGTCTTACCTGCTTTCTGTTTGATTTTATTTGCCTTTTGTAACCTGACTGTGTTGTAATAAAGGTGCCTTCTCTCTCTCCCTCTCTCTCTCTGCTCTGCTGTTACTCTTACGTTCATTATTCCCTGAGCGTTAGTAAAATCCACAGGTCTTCAGAGTCAGTGTTATGTGTCAGGATTAAAAATGCATTATAAAGAATGGTGAATTGAACTGTGTACTTGTGTGTGCACATATTAAGATGTTTATATATGATTTTGGGGTTATATCAGTGTGTGTGTGTGTGTGTGTGTGTGTGTGTGAGACCAGAGGAACCCGAGGCTGCCCTGAGCGTCCATAAGAAGGCGAATCAGCGCATGGCGCCCCGTAATCAGAGCTGACAGTTAGGATTGATGAGAACGCAGCGGCGCTTTTTAAATATTTATATCTGCCACTCGAGCACAGAGAATAAAAGAGGGAGAAATACGAAAAAAAGAAAAGTGTGTGTGTGCGTGTGACAGTAAATGAGACAGACAACATCACAATTAGCGCAGTAAGTGCTGCGGTTACAGTTAAATTAACAGCCCTGCAGTTATTATCATCACATGGGCTTAGGTATAATATTTCATACCGAGAGAGAATTTTAAATTAAAGTGTGTGAGCGAGCGAGAGAGAATTTGAATATCTATTATTACATTCTATTCATACCGTGATCTCGCCAAACTTTCCAGACAGACGAGGAGAGACTCACAGAGTGATGTCTAATGAATAAAAGACTTATCGAATATAAATATTCTATCTTAGTTCATATTGCGGGATCTATAAAAGTATCCGAACAGAAAATGGAATTAGTATCCAAACCAAAATAAAAAGGATGAACTGAAACCCCCGACCTCTGACATTCAAAGATTCTATTATCTTGTATTGTGGAGAAAATAAGTATTTGACACCCTGCCATTCTATCCATTTACAAAGAACGGTGAGATCTGTTATCTTCATCATAGGTACACCTCAGAGAATAGTAATAGTGATTTATTTGACAGATATTTTACTATGTGTATTAAAACTGTAGCATAAACATACATCAGCATTGCCAGATGTACGATAATTATTATTTAACTCTCTGTATGATCTATAATTAAAAAAAATCATTTTCATTTTAGTGCTTCATTTTAAGTTATTTGATTACCAGTACAGGGTACAAGATCTCTTTTTTCATCTGGCTGGTCGACTCACGTGACTTTACAGCCAATCAATTCACGATTTACAGACTTATTACAGACTTATTATAAAGGCCCGGGGTTATGAAATACTGATAACACACAGATCCCATAATTCAGTGCATTGCCGAACGCGTTCTGGCCACTTGTGTTATTGAGTCCGACACCCCTGATTTAAGTGGTTTAAGCATGCCTTTGCTTGGCGGAGTTGCAGTTACGGCAAAAAGTAAACATTTACAGCATTTATCAGCATTTACAGCATTTTAAACATAAGCAACATCGCCATCAGACTTACAGAGATGAATGGAAGAAATACCCCAGTTTTACTGTAGCGCTAACAGTAAAGCTTCCTGTCGCTGTTGCGACATGTTAGTGGTATTCTGGGGTGTTCAGTGTAGAGACTCTTCATGCACTCCACACAGGTAGAGGTGCTGTTGTGGCGTGCAGGAGTCCCAGAGGTGGTTTTAACAAAACGTTGCACTAACTACTACAATATGCACATTTTAGGACAATGATAATGATTTTAGGATTATTAAGGCAGATATTCTGGAATGGAATGGAAACAAAATACGATCATTTTAGGCTGCTGGTACAATACTTCAACATTTGGGATCTGGCAACAGTGACATTTAAGTGGGCAAGACATCTATTTGGTTAGCATTGTCAGTCCCCAATCCATACCTCTTGCCTGATTGGTTCTGTGCAACAGTTTGGGTTATGGTTAGGTTGAGGTCCACATACCCCAAACCGATCTACAAGTGGTGACCTCAAGGCAACAAGATTCACTGTCATGGGGGGAGGGCGTGCACATTTCCTTGCAAGGCGATCTGTGCCCCCATAAAGCCAATGCTGCTGCTACCTGTCTTCAGCCTGGCTTCCCAACGCCCCAGCGGGTCACCAGCGCTCCAGCCTTTCGCCAACCCAGCATGTTTGTGCACAGCTACCCTGACGTTAACCAATGGAGCAGAGTCTGGCGTTTTCTGTAGATACAGATTTGCACACACTGCAGCAGGGATTTTGTCCTAATCCTTAATACAGATCTTCTCCAGATCCTTGAGGTTTTGAGGCTGTCACTGGGCAGTAGTTTTTCTATTGGAATTTCATCTTACAGAGCCACTCCTTAGTTGCCCTGATTGTGTTTTGGGTCGTTGCCATGCTGGAAACCCAGCCAGGACCCATCTTCAAAGCTCTTACTGAGGGAAGGAGACTGTTGGCCAGAATTTTGTGATACATGGCCCCATCCGTCCTCTCCTCAATACAGCACAGTTCTGTCCCCTTAGCAGAAAAGCAGCCCCAGAAAATGACGTTTCCATCCCAGTGTTCTTGGGATTGGAAGAAAAAGAAGAATAAATGCGAAAACGGTGAGTGGTGTTCATACTAAAAAGTTTTATTTTAGTCTAATCTGACCAACATGACCCATGCCTCCTCTAGATCATCCAGATGGTCTTTGGTGAACTTCAGACGGGCCTGGATATGCTGGCCTGAGCTGAGGACCTTGTGTGCGCTGCAGGACTTTGGTCCACGACAACATAGTGTGTTACTAATGGTAACTAATGGTAATGCCCCCAGCTCTCTGTAGGTCATTGCCCAGGTCCTTCTGTGTAGTTCTGAGCTGATTCCTCATGATCGTTGACCCTCCACTAGGCGAGATCTTCCATGGAGCCTCAGTCAGAGGGAGATTGACAATCATTTCTTCCATTTTATAATAATTCCCCCCACATTGTTGCTTCTCACCAAGCAGCCTGCATATTGTCCTGTAGTCCATCCCAGCCTTGTGCAGGTTTACAATTTTGTCCCTGGTGTCCTTAAACAGCTCTTTGGTCTCACACATGGAGTGGAGCTGTTGGAGTCTGACTGATTGACTGTGTGAACTGGTGTCTTTTATACAGGAGGGCTTCTTAAAGAAGAAGTAAAAGGTCTGAGAGAGACAGAATTCTTGCTAAAGGGCCCTGTATGGGTGGTAGTAACCTAGTGGGTAACACACTCGCCTATGAACCAGAAGACCCAGGTTTAAACCCCACTTACTACCATCGTGTCCCTGAGCAGGACACTTAACCCTGAGTGTCTCCAGGGAGGGACTGTCCCTGTAACTACTGATTGTAAGTCTCTCTGGTTAAGGGCGTCTGGTAAATGTTGTAAATGTAAATGTAGTACTGTAATAAAATGCATAATAATCATTCCTAATTCAAATAATGTGATTTTCTGAATTTTTTTTTAGATTATGTCTCTCACAGTTGAAATCAAGAAAAAGCCAAAAGATCTGAGACAGAGAGAAACTGTCCAGTAGTGGAAAGAGACAGAATGTTCTAGAGGAATGAAGCGAGTGTTAAAAGAGGTAATAAAGGCTCGTCATGAGGCAAGAAAGGGGGACGCCGCTCCCCGCCAGACGGATATAATCCACCGTTCCGCCGTGTCACTTCTCCCACTCTGGCCTTCCAACATCTCCACCCCTCTTTCACCGCGCTCCACACACACTGTCCAGCTCAAAGGGGATTATTATGTCTAAAGCTGCGCCGCTCTGCTGTCTCTGAGAGGAAGGAACTCTCCTCCGTTTCCATCCTCCTGCTCCCCCGCCCTTTTCTTCTGTCTGTGTGGAGAGGGACAGATGGGACGACTGTTCTCTTTTTAATGTTTGTTTTCAGAAGCGACCTGGCAAAGCCACAGACACGCCCACCACAACGCATCCATCCCGCTCCGACTCCGGCGCTGCCAGTGCACCTGGAGCCTTTATCCCCTGTCTGCCCACGCCTATCTGGCCTTCCAGCAGGGTTGGGCCGAGTGTCCTGCTCGTCTGGAAAACATCTCCAGATGCCAAAGCGGGCTGGTCTCAGGATTTGCTTTCAGTGTGGAATTGTTGCCCTTGTGGTTCTCATGCGGCCTGGTTCATCACCAGAGGTCCCCAGGACTGGGCCTGTAAGGTCCAAGGCGTCCCCAGGATTTACGTGAATGAATAAAATAAAACACGACTCAGGCTCTTGGTGGATCCTGAGAAACAAACTACCCTTTATGTTGGTGCGTAATTCTTTATTATATCTCCCAGAACCTGATCATTCATGATGTTGGGCACGTGATGTGATGCGCACTGACAGAAGCTATCAGAAAGAGGAAGTAGTGGGCATGAGAGCTGTCAATCTCAAACTCTGTTGGTCAGAAACATAATTAGATTGTTCTGGGTGACAGAAATAATTGCACAACAATTACACATAATTATGCATTTCTTCACATACACTTAGTGCATAGTGCCAGTCTGAAAATAGTGCCCTGTGTTTTAAAGCTGTTTGTTAGAACTAATTTGGTAATGTTCTTCATCATAATACACTGGGAACCCCAATCTCTCTGAGGACAATAATTAATAAAGCTTTTAACTTCAATTCAATTCAATATGGCTGCATCACAATGCAATAAAACCTCACACACCTGACATTTGGCCATTCTTTCTTTCTCTGTGTGCTGTTGCCATGGCGTTGCCTTCATGCAGACCGCCTGCTCCATCCATCACCAAAGGGCCGGTGGGACCCCGGCTTCCCCTCGGCATGGTGTCTTTAGGCCGGGTTTTATGTGAACAGGCCTCGGAGCCAGATTGACCGTAAAGGCAGAGATTAGACGGGCCAGCGTTCGCGAGGGGCTCGTCACTCGCCCGCCGCTATCAAACGATCTGATGGATGCGTTTCAGTGGAACACACAGATGGAGGGGGTCAGCGCGGGGATACGCACGAGGAGAATAATAGGGTTTGGATGGAGAACATTCCAGAAGGTAGCGGGGAGACTTGGCAGGTGCAGTCGGCCTCTCTCTTCCTCTCTCTGTGCTGGATGTTACTGTGAAACACTTCCTGCCGTCTGTTTTCCTTCATCAGAATGAAAAGTTCATTGTTTCTGGTGCGATTCAGGAGAGAACGTGAAGCTATAAATCCATGAAGTGTGTGACCGTTCTATAAAATGACACCTGACCTGGCAATGTCAGGTGCTTGGGTTCCGGGGCCAGGTGACAGCATGGCTATAATGGGAGCGTTTTCCGCCGTTTGGACAGACCTGATGTTAATTTCAAGCTCCCAGCATCCTGTTTTGAAGCGCGGTGCTGCAGATTGCATTCATAAGCGGAGACGTCATGCCGGGTGGGAAAACAAAGTGTAGAGGTGCGGCGGGGCTGTCAGTACGGCTCAGCTGAAATCTGCCTGCAAAATAAGCAAACCCAAGAAAAAAGTGACTTCCTCTTCTGTGTTTCCTCTAAAAACCCACCTGGGGCAGAAAAGACAGCAGTAAACAAACAGCAGAGGGGAAAGACACCGGATCTGCTAAAGTAATGTTCTTAATTTTCATAAATCAAACTCGGATCCGTATGCATTTGGAAGTATTTCCATAGCATCTCTGAAGGCTGTTCATAAATCCGCTTCTGTATCCGCTTCAAATTGCATTCACTGCTGTGCAAACCCCCCCATCCCAAACAAAAAGAGACGTTTTTTCTCTGACTTCTTTTTCTTCTGGAAATATAAGATTTTATAATCTGTCTACCTGTCTATATTATAGATATATGATAGATATAAAATTGAAAATAGTTACTTCTTTTCTTATTAATGTTATTCTGAGTTATGGTTTTATTTACAGGAATTTTATTTTACTTCTGGCACTTTTCTGTGACCACTTTATAATAAATGTTACTCATTATTATTATTTTGTGTGCGCACTATGCCCAGCACACAGTGTGCACCGTGTGCTGTGCTGCTGTGTATTACATGTGACAATCACTTCACTTTCTCTTTCTGAATCTCACTTTCTAGACATCCTCAGGGAGCCAAAAGGGGCTTAAAATGAATCTCAGCTCCTGAAATGTCAGCCAGACAAGCGACCCGTCTGCCCAAACTACCGAACCTTGTCTTGTCTTGATAGGGGAGCTATTTTGTGATTAATCTGTACAAATTTTGATTTCAGGCCTGCAAGGGGCTAATCATGATTAATTGGGAAGACATTTAGAGAACCAGTCCAGGGGCACAAACAAAGGTGCTTTTGGTCTTTGAGGGAATATTAAGCAGGGCTTACATTATTGCGACCCATTCAGGAGAAAATTGCGGGCTGACAGTAATTAGCTCTTATTACGTTCCCCCGGCGTAATGCATTGTCAGAACAGTTCTCAGGTCCCTATGTGACATTAGCTAATGTAGGCCTGGCTTAATTGTGGAATTGACGTGTCTCTTCTCCTGTCAAATGGACAGGAGGGGAAGGAAACAAAGATGCTATTTTCAGAATGTGCACAGAAAATAATTTTTTTCCCCGGCCGTTGTTATGGCAACAGAATCCGCTTTGTACTAGAAGTACAAAAAGAGAAGCGTTATCTGGGCATGGCGGCTATAAAAGCACACACAAGCCATTTAACACAGGTGACAAACAACCATGTGTGAAGAGGCTCTTCAGGTCAATATGAAGAGATATTAAGAGATCACATTCATCCTATGATGAAACATGGAGTGCTGTGTAATGGAATCATTGTTGAGTCTGAAAATAATGTGATCATGAACTTAGAGGACCATCACCACAATACCAAACATGGGAAGATCTCATGAAGAATTAGAAGAACAGAGAGTAGTGAACCAAGGATCTGAAGTGAGGGATGATTTTATGGTAGGATGGGATCCATTCTTCCGTGGGACACATTCCAATTCTGCCAAGCTGTGCAGAAGTCAGCCGGAGCCAACAAGTACATCTTTTTCTAAAAAGCCAGAGTTTCTTCACACAAGTTAGAAAGGAAATGTTGGGGAAATGAGCAGGTTTAAAAGGTGATCGCCAGAGTCCATTTTCGCATCTCTCTCTCTCGAAAATTAAAACACATCATTTGATGGCAAAGAATTGCAAATCAAACAAACATTTAATTAAAAATGACCTTTTAATAAAACAAATGTACTTTTACCAGTCACCGAAACAACTTTAAGAGCAGCGAAGCATACGAAAAGAATTATTGCTGACCAGAACCCGACTAAAATGATAAAAATGGAGCCGGACCGCACAGACCAAGATTTACCAGAAGTGAGGCGAGATCTTTTTGAAGAATGTGGACCATCCCCCTAGCAGAGTAACATAGCCTTGAGAACCAAGGGCCAGAAGCAATGAAACTTTGTAAAGATGTGATGCCAAACTGAGAATTTCCATTTCATTTGTTGCCTGTATGATTTATGCTGCTACCCAGAAGACCCTGAAAGTGTTTTGAAATGGAATCAAATCATAAGACCCCCACATTGAAAGCTGCGAGCTGAATTGAAGACAGCTGTGTGAGCCTCTGCTTTCATTCTCTTCACAGCCCTGAGCAAGCCTGAGAAACAGCATCATCCATTCCACACCTCCACCTCCCCGCTGAGATGAGCCCATGGCGATGGTAGCCCGGCCGCTAAAAGTCTCCATCAGATCCTGTTTGTCTGCTGATGGGTGCGTATTGTTGGGACTGACAGGCGTCGCTAATAAACAGATCATCCTCAAACGCCGGAGCTGATGTATCTCAGATCTCTCGCCAAGAAGGAGGAAGAAAGGAAGTGTTAGCAGACATGAGCGAGGAAGGTTTCCCCGGCTCACCTGCTGGGGAGAGCAGGAAGGAACACGAACACAGCAGTCAGGTCGGGTTCCTGTGGGAGTCGGTGAGGAAAGATCTACCTCGCACAAGATCAACCACAGAACACAGCAGGTGTCGCGTTGAGCGTGCATTTTGCAACTATACTGCGTTCATCTGCATAAAAGTGTGGCCCACAAGAGACATCTGCAATCAAAAAATATGTAAACATGTCTCCAAAGTGACATTTAGAGAAGAAAAAAAAAAAAGATAAAACAAGCCGGGACAACATCTGTTTCCTGGCGTGGTGAAACGTAACAAGAATACACACAATTTCCCCAACCTAACAGAACCGGCGTCCTGATATACATTTACATTTACAGTATTTACCAGACGTCCTTATTCAGAGCGACTTACAATCAGAAGTTACAGGGACAGTCCCCCCCTGGAGAGTCTTGCTCAGGGACACGATCGTTGTAAGTGGGATTTGAACCTGGGTCTTCTGGTTCATAGACTAGTCTACTACCACCCTCTATACTACCTAGTTACCGACTAGGCTACTATCTCGCTCTATACCACCTAGTTACCCACTAGGCCACTACCACCCTCTATACCACCTAGTTACCCACTAGGCTACTACCACCCTCTATACTACCTAGTTACCCACTAGGCTACTACCTCCCTCTATACCAACTAGTTACCCACTAGGCTACTATCGCGCTCTATACTACCTAGTTACCCACTAGGCTACTACCGCCCTCTATACCACCTAGTTACCCACTAGGCTACTACCGCCCTCTATACCACCTAGTTACCCACTAGGCTACTACCACCCACTATACTACCTAGTTACCCACTAGGCCACTACCTCCCTCTATACCACCTAGTTACCCACTAGGCTACTACCGCCCACTATACTACCTATTTACCCACTAGGCTACTATCTCGCTCTATACTACCTAGTTACCCACTAGGCTACTACCGCCCTCTATACCACCTAGTTACCCACTAGGCTACTACCGCCCTCTATACCACCTAGTTACCCACTAGGCTACTACCGCCCTCTATACTAGTTACCCACTAGGCTACTACCGGCCTCTATACTAGTTACCCACTAGGCTACTACCACCCAATGTATAAATTTGCGTGTTCTACTGTCCCTCTTTCCTCGCAGGGGTGAAATCTGGCTTTTCTCTCCTCATCATCCCTACCAGCCTCTCAGGATGCTAATTCCAAGCGCGTTATTACTCACAAATGCAGCACATATGTGCTAATCCATCCCCGGCTTGTCATGGCGAACCTCTGCCTGCTGACATATTGAAATGTGCCCCTCAAAATGTCACTGTGGTCTTTTGAAAGCGGCCGGTGCGTCGCCGCGTGAATGGGGTAAGTAAACAAATCAGCGCGCCGTCTGCCGGGGTAAATATGCCTGGCGTAGGTTCCCGCGTGTGTAGCCATTGTTGCTGCAGCGGCCTGAATGATGGCATAATGGAGGCGCCGACGCCCAACTTATCTCTGGCGGCCACGAGGGCGCCGCCAATCACCGCCACGCCGGGGGACAGATCGGGTGCCACTCACTCAGATGGACAGCCACCATGGCCCCTGAGCTCTGTGGCTGCAGCTGAAGGTTGGCGGCATCGGCGGCGTTTGGGGGGGGTCAGGCCTGGTGAGGCTGCCGCAGCTGCTGCCGGTTACGGTGGACAGCCTGCCACTTCTTACCCCATTTAATCAGGGTCACCTCACCACATCAACTGCATTTACATTTTCTCCAAATGCACCAAAACAGTTTTGCAATTTTTTAAATGCATGATAAAAAAGAGCTTATTGGAATTCAGCGTCATGTACGGAGTCACCACTAGGTGGAGCAAATGAGTATAACCGAATAACATATAATGCATTAACATAATTAATTCATTATAATCATTAATGAAAGAATTGACATTTTATGCTTTAATGTCATCATTACTTTGAATCCTGTGTTTTTTCAGTACAAATCTTATTGAAACAGTTCCTTAAAACTGTGCTTGCACCTCATTACATGCCATGATGCTTCTTTTTGTCAGCAGTTTAGGGTCATATAACCCCTTTCCCCTTAAAAGCTGTCATTTCCATTACTTTCCTTATGTTGACGTCAACCACTTCCATTTTACTCTTAAGAAAGACCTCCTACCTCCCTTTACCCTCTATACTGTACACACACACACACACACACACACACACACACACACTTTTACACAAGCCAGTTCCCACAAACGTGCAGGAAAATGAAGGCCTGCAAAGTTTTATGGCTTTGACTCTTTATTCTGTTATATTTATTTATGGCACAAAGAAACCTTCTTAATGAAAATCTACGAGTGTCCAGGACCAGAATCTGCCATTTATCTGGTAAATTCATCTCTGTTACAGCAGAATACACACTGATGCTGATTTCTCATCGGAAGCCGTGAAAAGAACAGATGTGCGACAAGAGAAAGTGGTGCTCCGCTCCGACTTTAAGCGAATCCCGCCGCCACTGCTGGGGAAGGCGGTTTTGAACGTTAATTAGGCAAAAATTCCCACACATCCAAACAAACAACCGGCGATGAGCTCGAGCCATCTCTCCGCTCCAGATGCTCCACCATTTGTTCAGCCTTTTGATGCAAAAGTTGTTTTTTGTTTCTGTCCCTTTTGTCCCAAGGTTCTTTTGAGCTCATTGAAGACTGGAAAGGCTCTTTGGCAATCTGACGCTGCCATGGTTAATTAAAGCTAAACTGTTAATTTACAGACTTTGCTTTCAGTTATCTGCCCTTTTTATCCTTTTCAGAAGCCTGGAACTTGAACCTCTTTGGGCCCCAACCAACCCCCAAACCCCCAGACCCCCTTCCATTCTTACAGAAGACGGGGGTGGTGACCTGTGTTCACAGCTCTCCTCCCTTTCTCTCTCTGCCCACTTTACTCCCACGTGTGGAGCAACTGCGCCCCCTGGTGGCAGCTCTTCTACCCACAGCAGGGAAAAAAAAAAACACCTGAAGATCCGTGATGACTGAGATGACCACACTCTAGAACCTTCTTTATATGTCAGTACAGTGTATTGTTTTTGAATTGTCTATTCTTTTGCTTTATTTGCATGAATTGTTGCATGCAGAAAATACCTTTTGGTGTATTTAGTGTTAATTAAATTTGGTGTATTTAGTTAAATTAAATTATTAGGCCATGTATTCCTAGTGCTGTATTAGAAAAAGTATGTGGGGAGAGGTCACTAGTTACCCCATCAGAACGTAAAGCACCAGATAACCTGCATGTTAGTGTTGGTAGTGGGCGTGGTCACGTTCACTAGGAATTAAAGTGCGGTGTGTGGTGACAGTGTGTGGGGATTTGAACTGGCAACTTTCTGATTACGGGGCTGCTTCTTAAACCGCTAGGCCACCACTGCCCGCCTGACTTGCCTGTCTTGAACCGGCCCATCTCCAGACATGTTCACGCCCACTACCAACATGTAGGTTATCTGCGCTTAGGTTTTATATATTCCGATTTTATGGGTGAAGTTTGTGTGTATTTTACATTTCTTCACAAATGCACACACAGGCCTACATGCTCATCCACACATCACAATGTTTACACATACTCACTCCTGGCTATTGACTCACTTCATCACCCCCGGGTGTCAATCGGGTCAGTGATAAGGTTGAGTAAACGCAGGCTGACACGCTCCCCCGCAGGACAAAGCTGGACATTCCTGTACAAACATTCCTGTAGAGGGAGGTAAAGTGTCCAGGGTCAGATCCCAGCATTCCTCCAGTCTTCCTGTCCAGCCTTCAGCACCTCCGAACATTGCTGAGATGATTGTGACTATTACAGGGGACTTGCAATGGAAATATTATTAATGTTTTGGACTGTGCTCCTTACTCATAGGACACATTTCAAGCTTTTCCTGTAACCTTAATTGTACTCTTGGATGGAGGCACGGTCAATTCTACGCAAGATAATGGCCAATGGACGATTCTATGTAGTTTGAATTGAGGTTAGGTTAAATAAAGTTTGTCCACGACTTGACCAGGGAGTCCACCAGCCTCTGATCTGAGAACAGCTGGTAGAGAATGTCTGTCTGAAAGTGTGAACTATGGCTTTCAGGTGATTGCACATTTTGCAAAGAATTAGTTGTGATTAATCATGGTTCCATTATTATTATTATTTTTTTACTTTTTTTCTATTTTTAACAATACAAAACATAACCAAAACAACAAAACACACACAAAAAACAGTGGCTATTGAATTACAGTATCCAATATAGTAGCCAATCCCTTAAGAAACTGTAGAGCGGCCGTAATTTTCTCTATTACTATAATTTGTTTTACTTTTTCTCGCTTCTACTTTCAGCAAAAAGGGGCAGTGGTGGCCTAGCAGTTAAGGAAGCGGCCCCGTAATCAGAAGGTTGCTGGTTCGAATCACGATCCACTGAGGTCCCTTGAAGAAGGTACCGTCCCCACACACTGCTCCCCTGGCGCCTGTCATGGTGCCCACTGCTCACCAAGGGTGATGGGTTAAAAGCAGAAGACCCTTTTCATTGGGTGCTGTGTTGCAGCACAGTTATAATAGTTTTGGATATTTCATTAGTTTCAGTTTTTATTTCATTTTGATTTTTTGTTTTCAAATTCAGTTATTTTTAATTCGTTTTGAGGCAGATTTACTAGTTTTTATTAGTTTTGATATTTTGAAATGGCTTAGTTTTAGTTTAGTTTTTATTAGTTACAGTGTTAGTTTTAGTTTTTTTTTTTGTAAATTAGGATATATGTCAGGTGCATGAATCAAAATCACCAGAACAAGTATTGTATAATAAAAACTCAACCAAAGATACATTTTGAAACATGTATTCAGAGGACACATGAACACCCATCCTCAAATTGAAATACAACAGCCCACAAGATAACAGCCCTAAGTACAATATTTGTGCAATGCTGCTTCTGAGGTTAGATACACACTGTGCTGAGTACAAATTAACATAGCCAACAGACTAAAGACACACACAAACATAAAAACAAACATGTCCCATGGAGCTTAATCTTTTTCTTACAGGAATCCCTGGGAGAAATCATGAACAAGCTGACAACCTTTGTATTATGAATGAATGAACAAACTATCTTAAATTTTAGCTTTTTGAAATTTTTGTGTGTGTGTGTATAAACAGAAATGGGTGAACTTCAGTCAAGCAACAATTTGTTGTTGATCTTGTGGAAAACACGCTGCTCAAGAGATGTGGTTGTTCTGTTTCTAAGGCCAGATGACAACAGTCCACACACAGAGAAGATGCGCTCCACAAAGGCTTGTGAGGCAGGGGCACTAACAAGGTCCAATGCCACAGGGGCAAGTTTTGAATAGACAGCCGTTCTTGACCTCCAGAACTGCAGTGGTGTCTCATTAAAGACACAGTGTTTGACATCATCAACATACTTATTTATTTCAGTCACCAGACTATTGGTTACATCAGGCTGATTTGTCAGTGACACGTTGAACGCCATCTTGGATGCAAGAAAGCAGTATTTCTGTAGGACAGTAGGAGGGGAACGTGCTGGAGATTGACTGGCCCTTGCAGTGGCAACATCATCCTGAGAAGCAGTAGCTAGGTTATTCTGAGCAAGGTTTTGCACAAAAGACTGAGCTGCCCCCCTCAGTGGCACTGTGTCTGGTGTTTGAAGAACCAGTGAAACACTTGGATCCATTAGGCAGGCTGCTGCTGGTGTAGCATCAAACTTTGGGGAATCAGGGCTAAGAATGGCAGAAAAACGTTCTCACAAAGACTTCAGCAGCACGTGTGCTAACTGCTTTCCAGCAGTAGTGGTCAGCAGGTGTGCCTCGAGGTTGAGCAGGCATGGCACTACTTGTGAGAGTGACTGGCTGTCATTCTGAAGCTGGTCTGTGTGAATAGCAAAGGGCTCAAGTAACTTGACCAAGTTCTCCAGCTTAGTCCAGTCACTTGTGAGAAGGAGAAGTACTCCTCAAGTACTTGGTTTATTTCAGCTCTGATCTCCAGCAGTCTTCTCAGCATATCAAATGTGCTGTTCCAACATGTGCTACAATCCCGGACAAGGAGTTTTGCCACACTTTTTGATCAATGCTTCATTTGCCACTGATGATTTCCTCTTGCTCTTGTTATGAGTGAATCAGCATTTGGGTGCTTCATGACATCTTTCAATGTGAGTTGAAGGGTGTGGGTAAAGCATGGCATTCTCTGGAACTTGTTGTTCTCCCCATCATCTGGCAGGTCAAGTTCTTTGCAAAGAAGGATAAGAAAACAATTAGGTAACGTAAGCATAAAGTGTAAAATACACATATGTTTTAAAATGTTTTTAAAATGCTAATATTTAAAAAAAAAAATAATAATAATTGTATGCATCGCTTCAGTCCAACAAATCTGCTGACTCACATTGTGCTAATAATCACACTCACCAAGCTCTCCACACTCCTCGTCTTCTATGTCCGACTCCTCGGACTCTGACTGGAGCCACAATTCATCCTGGTTGTCTCCAGCACCTCCTGGTTGAGGCTGTGAGCCATCAGCGGACTCCCCACTTTGCTCACGGCTTCTATTGTCATGACCGTAAGGTTACTTATTACTTTCACTTTGTCCACCCCAGACACAGGCAACACGCAAAGTATGATTTAAACAATACACTTTATTTAATATTTAAATAACAGACAAAATGCATGTTGGGGGCGTAGGAGAATAACACTGCCAGGAACGGTTACACCTCACTAGTACTGCCGGGTTAATGCCACACTCCCCGGTACACACAGCAAATCGTGACAACAATTCAGAGCACACATACAAACCCACCATTCATCGGAAATCGGAGATCACACCAAACACATGTTTTCAAACCGCAAGTGAAGCACCACAAATGCATATTTTAAGAGGGTTGGGTGGGTAATAAAATCAGTATGGTGACAAACCAGGCTGGTTATCTTAACCCCCATACACACAGCATTACTAATTACCTAAAACATATACCTATGTAAAAATACCTATCTAATAAGAAAAGATCTTAAAAATACTGATGAAAAACTAGTCTACCCAAACCCACGAAACGAATGGTCGCACGAATTGTCAAACCGGAAGTGTTCACACGTCGGTCTCCGCGCGCTCCACTCCGCAGCTGCGCCGGATCACGCAGTCCAGGATCCCGCGAACACGCCCACGTCGCCCTCCGGGATACTCGGCGACAAGCTCCGCCCAGTTCCCGGCTAGGTAACAAGCTCCGCCCAGTTCCCGGCCAGGCAACAAGCTCCGCCCAGTTCCCGGCCAGGCAACAAGCTCCGCCCGGTTCCCGGCCAGGCTGATTCAACAGACCAGTCCCTGGTAGGGACATAGCCAGTTATTATTAGTGTTCATTTAGTCCAGGATCCACCCAACGAGCACCAGTCAGCAAAATCCAAAACACCTTACAACCCACAACACTGCACTACAAGCCGCTGTACTTGACACTATCCCCAAGTAGACGCACAGCCTTGACAATGTTGGAGCCGTTATCTGTCACAATAAGCAGCACTTTGTCTTCTCTAATTCCCCATTCATCTAATGTCTGATCAATGCAGTGGGCAATGGCCTCCCCAGTGTGTGGGTGCTCCATTCGGTGTAGGTTTAGCAAAGCATGGTGAACTTGGCCTCCGGGCGGATGGTAAAAACAAGCTGACACACCCATGAAAGATGCTGTTAATCCTCTCTTGCTCCAACCATCTACACACAGGCTCACCATCCTCACCTCTTTTATTATATCTTTCAACTTCTGCTTAGCCTTATCCATCTTAGCTCCGATGAGGTTATTGACTATTGCAGCTCTGGGTGTTTTGAATTTTGGTTCGAGTGAAGTGGTGAACTTTTTGAAGGCAATCGAGTCACACAGTCGTGTAGACATTCCAGTCTTAATAAACATATTTACCCATGCTTCTTCTCATTTGTGGTGTTCCTGCGTATTTACTAGCCAGCAGCTACTTGGTCCATTATGGATGCTGTAGTACCACGTTCCTTTCCCATGTTACCTGGCCTGGCTACCGCTTCTCTTTCGGGGGAGGGCGGGCGAGAGGCTAGCTTGTTCAGGTACTCTTGGTTCGCCTTTTTGTGTGAGCTTTTCAAATGGACTTTCAGATTCGTGGGGTTTTTCCCCTTGAGAAGTATTCCACATATTGTATCACCTGCTTCTACAACAAGGCACTTACTTCAAAAGAAATCCCAAATAGGACTTTCTTCCGCTTTCTTCCGACTTTCGCTGCAGCCATCACGCTAGCCGGCGGCGTCACGGACAGACTATGGACACGTGACGTCACAGACCACGTGTTACCATAATGGTCAAAAACCTGGCTTAAAACTGGCAGCGTGAAGTAAATACATTTTAATTCAACCTAAACGGCTTATTACAAAGACGAAAATGAAGGGCGGTTTTGCTATAATATTAGTTCGTTTAAGTTTGTTTTGTATACACACAAAACAGTTTCAGTTAGTTTTCGTTTTTCGCTGTTATTTTTATTTCAGTTAACGAAAATGCTTTTTCAATTCTAGTTTTAGTTTTTTCGTTCGTTTTCGTTAACTATAATAACCTTGTGTTGCAGTGTATGACAATCACTTCACTTAAAACATGGTTTCATTTTTCTGTGCTGCCAATAATAGCACTAAATCTTTATGCATATTATCCTCAGGGCAGGACTGGGTCTGGAGGTGGCTGATTATTGATTAATCCTGTGTTATTTTAAATCCTGGTGTTATATAGGTGGCTTACTTCCTTCTCTTGTCTTGTCAGACACCTCACTTTCTCCCCCTTCACGCCGACACACACCTCTCTCTCCTTTTTTCTCCCACTTGTTCATTTCTTTTGTCTGTGTGGATCCCTGTTCCCCTATTATAATTATTCACTATTCTTCAACCAGCACTGGTGTAAGTTCCTTCTAAAAACCCTCAAAATAGTCCTGGCAACCCATCTGTACCCGGTGACTTTTTTAATGTGCTTTTATTGTTTGCTATCTAATAATGTCTTATGTATTTCCTCATTCCCACAATCCGATCTTATATCATTTATAATACTCAGCAAAAGCCTGTGCTACTTCAGTGGGTTTAATCATCGTGTTTTGTTACAGGACGCTTTATTTAAAAAAAAACCCTGGTGGTCTATCCCTTTCTAAGTTGAAATACCAAGAGACAATTGGCCTTATTGCCCATTTCATAATATCTTTGTAATATACAGGGAGTGCAGAATTATTAGGCAAATGAGTATTTTGTCCACATTATCCTCTTCATGCATGTTGTCTTACTCCAAGCTGTATAGGCTCGTAAACCTACTACCAATTAAGCATATTAGGTGATGTGCATCTCTGTAATGAGAAGGGGTGTGGTCTAATGACATCAACACCCTATATCAGGTGTGCATAATTATTAGGCAACTTCCTTTCCTTTGGCAAAATGGGTCAAAAGAAGGACTTGACAGGCTCAGAAAAGTAAAAAATAGTGAGATATCTTGCAGAGGGATGCAGCACTCTTAAAATTGCAAAGCTTCTGAAGCGTGATCATCGAACAATCAAGTGTTTAATTCAAAATAGTCAACAGGGTCGCAAGAAGCGTGTGGAAAAACCAAGGTGCAAAATAACTGCCCATGAACTGAGAAAAGTCAAGCGTGCAGCTGCCAAGATGCCACTTGCCACCAGTTTGGCCATATTTCAGAGCTGCAACATCACTGGAGTGCCCAAAAGCACAATGTGTGCAATACTCAGAGACATGGCCAAGGTAAGAAAGGCTGAAAGACGACCACCACTGAACAAGACACACAAGCTGAAACGTCAAGACTGGGCCAAGAAATATCTCAAGACTGATTTTTCTAAGGTTTTATGGACTGTTGAAATGAGAGTGAGTCTTGATGGGCCAGATGGATGGGCCCGTGGCTGGATTGGTAAAGGGCAGAGAGCTCCAGTCTGACTCAGACGCCAGCAAGGTGGAGGTGGAGTACTGGTTTGGGCTGGTATCATCAAAGATGAGCTTGTGGGACCTTTTCGGGTTGAGGATGGAGTCAAGCTCAACTCCCAGTCCTACTGCCAGTTTCTGGAAGACACCTTCTTCAAGCAGAGGTCTGCATCCTTCAAGAAAAACATGATTTTCATGCAGGACAATGCTCCATCACACGCATCCAAGTACTCCACAGCATGGCTTTTCAAGAAAGGGTATAAAAGAAGAAAAACTTATGACATGGCCTCCTTGTTCACCTGATCTGAACCCCATTGAGAACCTGTGGTCCATCAAATGTGAGATTTACAAGGAGGGAAAACAGTACACGTCTCTGAACAGTGTCTGGGAGGCTGTGGCTGCTGCTGCACGCAATGTTGATGGTGAACAGATCAAAACAGAATCCATGGATGGTAGGCTTTTGAGTGTCCTTGCAAAGAAAGGTGGCTATATTGGTCGCTGATTTGTTTTTGAATGTCAGAAATTTATATTTGTGAATGTGGAGATGTTATATTGGTTTCACTGGTAAAAATAAATAATTGAAATGGGTATATATTTGTTTTTTGTTAAGTTGCCTAATAATTATGCACAGTAATAGTCACCTGCACACACAGATATCCCCCTAAAAATAGCTAAAAATAAAAACAAACTAAAAACTACTTCCAAAAACATTCAGCTTTGATATTAATGAGTTTTTTGGGTTCATTGAGTTCTATACCACTTCAAGTGTTGTTTTGTCATGGCCGTAGGAAAAACCGCCACACCACCAGGGGGAACAGGGGCCTCTGCAGCCCAAACAACTCAGAGAAAGAACCCAATAAAGACAGAACACAACATAAGTGGCGGCACAACAAACTACACTCATATGCTCCTAAACCTCATATTTGGAATGGTTTGACTTTTAAACAAAGAAATCTAGCAAAAAGTGAAAATACCCCCTGACCTTCTTTAGTAATAAACTAACGAAGCTGTCACTGCTGGAGTTCGGGGACGCATTTGCAGGCATGCTTGGAGCAAGGGGACAAGTCGTCGCACGGGGAGCAGACATAGGACGCGCTGGGGAGGAGGACCGGAGGCGTTTGGTCGGGGAGAGGGAGGCCGGAGGTGAGTTGGGACGGGAGTGTAGTCGTGGACATGCCGCAGCACGGCGTGGAGGGAACTCTGGCTTCGTGGGGGGTAGCGGGGAGATCGTCTTGTCAAAAGGGTAGGCAAACTCAGTGTCAATGGCAGGCGAAGGTCGTGGTGTCGATGTAGAATCCGTCAGAATATCGTCGTAACAAAGGGGGCAGGCAAGGCTCGAGGTCAGGGATTCTAGTTAGCTGGGCGTGGGAAAATAAGGCTAGCGTCTCTGGGAATAAATTCAACTCAAAGATCGGGCAGCGTCTCCTCTGGGTTACCTGACTTTTATACTCTGCCCTGCCCGCTCTCGTTTCCGCTTCCGGTTCACCATCTCTCTGGCTGGTCTGGTGCTCTCAGGTGGGCTAGAGGTGTATTCGCTGTGACAGAAGCGATGTAAAAAAGTTAAACTTCAATGGTTTATACATAGTTAAAACTAAGAGCACCTAGTATTCTCAGGAGGTCCCCAATCCAAGTAAAACCAGACCCAAACCTCCTTAGCTTCCAAGATCAGACAAGTTAGGGAATTGCTTGAAAATGCTTGAAAATGTTTGACTTTGAAAAAAATCATAGAGTAAAAACCTGTAGACTGACTTTATTAAAAAAATTAACAAAGCAAAATATGAAATAATGAAAATATTTGACTTTTAAAAGGAAAAAAAAAGCAGAAAAAAAGCCTGAAAACGAATTAAAGAGTGAAAATACCTCATGACTCACGTTAGAAAAAAACTAACAAAGCGACGTAATAAAGTTCAACTTCAATGATTTATCAATAGTTAGAGCTTACAGCACCTGGTATTACCAGGCAGTCTCCCATCCAGGTACTAGCCAGGTGAGACCCTGCTTAACCTCAGAAATGAGACAAGATGAGGGATTCTTCGTCTGATATGGCCAAAAGCAAGTCTTGATTGAAATTATTTGAAAAAAAAAAGAAGAAAAAGTGCGGGAAACCCCCTGACTGACTTTAGTAAAAAAACTAACAAAGCGATGTAAAAAAGTTCAATTAAAAAAAAATGATCAATAGTTAGAGCTTAAAGCATCTGGTATTACCAGGCAGTCTCCCATCCAGGTACTAGAAAGACCCAACACTTCTTAGCTTCCGATATCAGACACGTTGAGGGATTCTTCGGCTGGTATGGCCGTAAGCTTGCCTTGATTGAAAAAGTTTGACTTTTAAAGATGACAAAAAAAGGGCAGGAAAAGGGCAGGAACACCAACCAAAAAGTAAAAAATACCCCCTGACTGACTTCAGTAAAAAACTAACAAAGCGATGTAAAAAAGTTCAATTTCAGAAAATGTTCAATAGTTAGAGCTTAAAGCATCTGGTATTACCAGGCAGTCTCCCATCCAGGCACTAGCCAGGGCTAACCCTCCTTAGCTTCTGATATCAGAAACGTTCAGGGATTCTTCGGCTGGTATGGCCGTAAGCAAGCCTTGACTGAAAAAGTTTGACTTTTAAAGATGACAAAAAAAAGGGCAGGAAAAAGGGTAGGAAAAAACAATAAAAAAAGGGAAAAATATCCCCTGACTGACTTTAGTAAAAAACTAACAAAGCGATGTAAAAAAGTTCAATTTCAAAAAAATGATCAATAGTTAGAGCTTAAAGCATATGGTATTACCAGGCAGTCTCCCATCCAGGTACTAGCCAGGGCCAACCCTCCTTAGCTTCTGATATCAGGCACGTTCAGGGATTCTTTGGCTGGTATGGCCATAAGCAAGCATTGATTGAAAAAGTTTGACTTTTAAAAATGACAAAAAAAGGGCAGGAAAAGGGCAGGAACACCAATCAAAAAGTAAAAAATACCCCATGACTGACTTTAGTAAAAAACTAACAAAGCGATGTAAAAAAGTTCAATTTAAAAAAAATTATCAATAGATAGAGCTTAAAGTATCTGGTATTACCAGGCAGTCTCCCATCCAGGTACACGTCAGGGCCAACCCTCCTTAGCTTCTGATGTCAGACACGTTGAGGGATTCTTCGGCTGGTATGGCCGTAAGCATGCCTTGATTGAAAAAGTTTGACTTTTAAAGATGACAAAAAAAGGGCAGGAAAAGGGCAGGAACACCAACCAAAAAGTAAAAAATACCCCCTAACTGACTTAAGTAAAAAACTAACAAAGCGATGTAAAAAAGTTCAATTTCAGAAAATGTTCAATAGTTAGAGCTTAAAGCATCTGGTATTACCAGGCAGTCTTCCATCCAGGCTCTAGCCAGGGCCAACCCTCCTTAGCTTCTGATATCAGAAACGTTAAGGGATTCTTCGGCTGGTATGGCCGTAAGCAAGCCTTGATTGAAAAAGTTTGACTTTTAAAGATGACAAAAAAAGGGCAGGAAAAAGGGTAGCAAAAAACAATAAAAAAAAGGGGAAAATACCCCCTGACTGACTTAAGTAAAAAACTAACAAAGCGATGTAAAAAAGTTCAATTTCAAAAAAATGATCAATAGTTAGAGCTTAAAGCATCTGGTATTACCATGCAGTCTCCCATCCAGGTACTAGAAAGACCCAGCACTTCTTAGCTTCTGATATCAGACACGTTGAGGGACTCTTCGGCTGATATGGCTGTGAGCATGCCTTGATTAAAAAAGTTTGACTTTTAAAGATGACAAAAAAAGGGCAGGAAAAGGGCAGGAACACCAATTAAAAAAAGTAAAAATACCCCATGACTGACTTTAGTAAAAAACTAACAAAGCGATGTAAAAAAGTTCAATTTAAAAAAAATTATCAATAGATAGAGCTTAAAGCATCTGGTATTACCAGGCAGTCTCCCATCCAGGTACACGTCAGGGCCAACCCTCCTTAGCTTCTGATATCAGACACATTGAGGGATTGTTCGGCTGGTATGGCCGTAAGCATGCCTTGATTGAAAAAGTTTGACTTTTAAAGATGACAAAAAAAGGGCAGGAAAAAGGCAGGAACACCAACCAAAAAGTAAAAAATACCCCCTAACTTACTTAAGTAAAAAACTAACAAAGCGATGTAAAAAAGTTCAATTTCAGAAAATGTTCAATAGTTAGAGCTTAAAGCATCTGGTATTACCAGGCAGTCTTCCATCCAGGCACTAGCCAGGGCCAACCCTCCTTAGCTTCTGATATCAGAAACGTTCAGGGATTCTTCGGTTGGTATGGCCGTAAGCAAGCCTTGATTGAAAAAGTTTGACTTTTAAAGATGACAAAAAAAGGGCAGGAAAAAGGGTAGCAAAAAACAATAAAAAAAGGGGAAAATACCCCCTGACTGACTTAAGTAATAAACTAACAAAGCGATGTAAAAAAGTTCAATTAAAAAAAAATGATCAATAGTTAGAGCTTAAAGCATGTGGTATTACCAGGCAGTCTCCCATACAGGTACTAGCTACGGCCAACCCTCCTTAGCTTCTGATATCAGGCACATTCAGGGATTCTTCGGCTGGTATGGCAAGCATTGATTGAAAAAGTTTGACTTTTAAAGATGACAAAAAAAGGGCAGGAACACCAATAAAAAAAAAGTAAAAATGCCCCCTGACTAACTTTAGTAAAAAACCAAAAAAAAAGCGATGTAAAAAAATTCAATTTCAAAAAAATGATCAATAGTTAGAGTTTAAAGCATCTGGTATTACCATGCAGTCTCCCATCCAGGTACTAGCCAGGGCCAACCATTCCTTAGCTTCTGATATCAGACACGTTGAGGGATTCTTCGGCTGGTATGGCCGTAAGCATGCCTTGATTGAAAAAGTTTGACTTTTAAAGATGACAAAAAAAGGGTAGGAAAAAGGGCAGGAAAAAACTATAAAAAAAAGGAAAAATACCCCCTGACTGACTTTAGTAAAAAACTAACAAAGCGATGCAAAAAAACTTCATTTTAAAAAGTTTTTCAACAGTTAAATCTTACAGCACCTGGTATTCCCAGGAGGTCTGCCATCCAAGTACTAACCAGGCCCAAGCCTTCTTAGCTTCCGAGATCAGACGAGACCGGGCGTTCTTTGGCTGGAATGGCCGTAAGCAATCTCTGCTTTAAAAAATCTTGGACTTTAAACAACCTAGGCTTGAAAACATATCACAGAGTAAAAAAATACCTCTTAACTTACTTTAGAAAAAAACTAACAAAGCGATGCAAAAAAAATTCATTTAAAAAAGTTTTTCAACAGTTAAAGCTTAGAGCACCTGGTATTCCCAGGAGGTCTCCCATCCAAGTAATAACCAGGCCCAAGCCTTCTTAACTTCCGAGATCAGACGAGACCGGGCGTTCTTGGGCAGGTATGGCCGTCAGCAATCTCTGCTTGAAAATCTTGGACTTTAAACAACCTAGGCTTGAAAACATATCAGAGTGAAAATACCTCTTAACTTACTTTAGAAAAAAACTAACAAAGCCATGCAAAAAAACTTCATTTTAAAAAGTTTTTCAACAGTTAAAGCTTACAGCACCTGGTATTCCCAGGAGGTCTCCCAACCAAGTACTAACCAGGCCCAAGCCTTCTTAGCTTCCGAGATCAGACGAGACCGGGCGTTCTTGGGCTGGTATGGCCGTAAGCAATCTCTGCTTGAAAATCTTGGACTTTAAACAACCTAGGCTTGAAAACATATCACAGAGTGAAAATACCTCTTAACTTACTTTAGAAAAAAACTAACAAAGCGATGCAAAAAAACTTCATTTAAAAAAGTTTTTCAACAGTTAAAGCTTATAGCACCTGGTATTCCCAGGAGGTCTGCTATTCATTTACTAACCAGGCCCTAGCCTTCTTAGCTTCCGAGATCAGACGAGACCGGGCGTTCTTGGGCTGGTATGGTCGTAAACAATCTCTGCTTGAAAATCTTGAACTATAAACAACCTAGGCTTGAAAACATATCACAGAGTGAAAATACCTTTTAACTTACTTTAGAAAAAAACTAACAAATCGATGCAAAAAAAAATTCATTTTAAAAAGTGTTTCAACAATTAAAGCTTACAGCACCTGGTATTCCCAGGAGGTCTCCCATCCAAGTACTAACCAGGCCCAAGCCTTCTTAGCTTCCGAGATCAGACGAGACCGGGCGTTCTTGGGCTGGTATGGCCGTAAGCAATCTCTGCTTGAAAATCTTGGACTTTAAACAACCTAGGCTTGAAAACATATCACAGAGTGAAAATACCTCTTAACTTACTTTAGAAAAAAACTAACAAAGCGATGCAAAAAAACTTCATTTTAAAAAGTTTTTCAACAGTTAAAGCTTACAGCACATGGTATTCCCAGGAGGTCTCCCATCCAAGTACTAACCAGGCCCAAGCCTTCTTAGCTTCCGAGATCAGACGAGACCGGGCGTTCTTGGGCTGGTATGGCCGTAAGCAATCTCTGCTTGAAAATCTTGGACTTTAAACAACCTAGGCTTGAAAACATATCACAGAGTGAAAATACCTCTTAACTTACTTTAGAAAAAAACTAACAAAGCGATGCAAAAAAACTTCATTTTAAAAAGTTTTTCAAAAGTTAAAGCTTACAGCACCTGGTATTCCCAGGAGGTCTGCCCATCCAAGTACTAACCAGGCCCAAGCCTTCTTAGCTTCCGAGATCAGACGAGACCGGGCGTTCTTGGGCTGGTATGGCCGTAAGCAATCTCTGCTTGAAAATCTTGGACTTTAAACAACCTAGGCTTGAAAACATATCACAGAGTGAAAATACCTCTTAACTTACTTTAGAAAAAAACTAACAAAGCGATGCAAAAAAACATTCATTTTAAAAAGTTATTCAACAGTTAAAGCTTACAGCACCTGGTATTCCCAGGAGGTCTGCCATCCAAGTACTAACCAGGCCCAAGCCTTCATAGCTTCCGAGATCAGACGAGACCGGGCGTTTCTTGGGCTGGTATGGCCGTAAGCAATCTCTGCTTGAAAATCTTGGACTTTAAACAACCTAGGCTTGAAAACATATCACAGAGTGAAAATACCTCTTAACTTACTTTAGAAAAAAACTAACAAAGCGATGCAAAAAAACTTCATTTTAAAAAGTTTTTCAATAGTTAAAGCTTACAGCACCTGGTATTCCCAGGAGGTCTCCCATCCAAGTACTAACCAGGCCCAAGCCTTCTTAGCTTCCGAGATCAGACGAGACCGGGCATTCTTGGGCTGGTATGGCCGTAAGCAATCTCTGCTTAAAAAATCTTGGACTTTAAACAACCTAGGCTTGAAAACATATCACAGAGTGAAAATACCTCTTAACTTACTTTAGAAAAAAACTAACAAAGCGATGCAAAAAAACTTCATTTTAAAAAGTTAAAGCTTACAGCACCTGGTATTCCCAGGAGGTCTGCCATCCAAGTACTAACCAGGCCCAAGCCTTCTTAGCTTCCGAGATCAGACGAGACCGGGCGTTCTTGGGCTGGTATGGCCGTAAGCAATCTCTGCTTGAAAATCTTGGACTTTAAACAACCTAGGCTTGAAAACATATCACAGAGTGAAAATACCTCTTAACTTACTTTAGAAAAAAACTAACAAAGCGATGCAAAAAAACTTCATTTTAAAAGTTTTTCAACAGTTAAAGCTTACAGCACCTGGTATTCCCAGGAGGTCTCCCATCCAAGTACTAACCAGGCCCAAGCCTTCTTAGCTTCCGAGATCAGACGAGACCGGGCGTTCTTGGGCTGGTATGGCCGTAAGCAATCTCTGCTTGAAAATCTTGGACTTTAAACAACCTAGGCTTGAAAACATATCACAGAGTGAAAATACCTCTTAACTTACTTTAGAAAAAAAACTAACAAAGCGATGCAAAAAAACTTCATTTTAAAAAGTTTTTCAACAGTTAAAGCTTACAGCACCTGGTATTCCCAGGAGGTCTCCCATCCAAGTACTAACCAGGCCCAAGCCTTCTTAGCTTCCGAGATCAGACGAGACCGGGCGTTCTTGGGCTGGTATGGCCGTAAGCAATCTCTGCTTGAAAATCTTGGACTTTAAACAACCTAGGCTTGAAAACATATCACAGAGTGAAAATACCTCTTAACTTACTTTAGAAAAAAACTAACAAAGCGATGCAAAAAAACTTCATTTTAAAAGTTTTTCAACAGTTAAAGCTTACAGCACCTGGTATTCCCAGGAGGTCTCCCATCCAAGTACTAACCAGGCCCAAGCCTTCTTAGCTTCCGAGATCAGACGAGACCGGGCGTTCTTGGGCTGGTATGGCCGTAAGCAATCTCTGCTTGAAAATCTTGGACTTTAAACAACCTAGGCTTGAAAACATATCACAGAGTGAAAATACCTCTTAACTTACTTTAGAAAAAAACTAACAAAGCGATGCAAAAAAACTTCATTTTAAAAAGTTTTCAATAGTTAAAGCTTACAGCACCTGGTATTCCCAGGAGGTCTCCCATCCAAGTACTAACCAGGCCCAAGCCTTCTTAGCTTCCGAGATCAGACGAGACCGGGAGTTCTTGGGCTGGTATGGCCGTAAGCAATCTCTGCTTGAAAATCTTGGACTTTAAACAACCTAGGCTTGAAAACATATCACAGAGTGAAAATACCTCTTAACTTACTTTAGAAAAAAACTAACAAAGCGATGCAAAAAAACTTCATTTTAAAAAGTTAAAGCTTACAGCACCTGGTATTCCCAGGAGGTCTGCCATCCAAGTACTAACCAGGCCCAAGCCTTCTTAGCTTCCGAGATCAGACGAGACCGGGCGTTCTTGGGCTGGTATGGCTGTAAGCAATCTCTGCTTGAAAATCTTGGACTTTAAACAACCTAGGCTTGAAAACATATCACAGAGTGAAAATACCTCTTAACTTACTTTAGAAAAAAACTAACAAAGCGATGCAAAAAAACGTCATTTTAAAATGTTTTTCAACAGTTAAAGCTTACAGCACCTGGTATTCCCAGGAGGTCTCCCATCCAAGTACTAACCAGGCCCAAGCCTTCTTAGCTTCCGAGATCAGACGAGACCGGGCGTTCTTGGGCTGGTATGGCCGTAAGCAATCTCTGCTTGAAAATCTTGGACTTTAAACAACCTAGGCTTGAAAACATATCACAGAGTGAAAATACCTCTTAACTTACTTTAGAAAAAAACTAACAAAGCGATGCAAAAAAACTTCATTTAAAAAGTTTTTCAACAGTTAAAGCTTACAGCACCTGGTATTCCCAGGAGGTCTCCCATCCAAGTACTAACCAGGCCCAAGCCTTCTTAGCTTCCGAGATCAGACGAGACCGGGCGTTCTTGGGCTGGTATGGCCGTAAGCAATCTCTGCTTGAAAATCTTGGACTTTAAACAACCTAGGCTTGAAAACATATCACAGAGTGAAAATACCTCTTAACTTACTTTAGAAAAAAACTAACAAAGCGATGCAAAAAAAACTTCATTTTAAAAAGTTTTTCAACAGTTAAAGCTTACAGCACCTGGTATTCCCAGGAGGTCTCCCATCCAAGTACTAACCAGGCCCAAGCCTTCTTAGCTTCCGAGATCAGACGAGACCGGGCGTTCTTGGGCTGGTATGGCCGTAAGCAATCTCTGCTTGAAAATCTTGGACTTTAAACAACCTAGGCTTGAAAACATATCACAGAGTGAAAATACCTCTTAACTTACTTTAGAAAAAAACTAACAAAGCGATGCAAAAAAACTTCATTTTAAAAAGTTTTCAACAGTTAAAGCTTACAGCACCTGGTATTCCCAGGAGGTCTCCCATCCAAGTACTAACCAGGCCCAAGCCTTCTTAGCTTCCGAGATCAGACGAGACCGGGCGTTCTTGGGCTGGTATGGCCGTAAGCAATCTCTGCTTGAAAATCTTGGACTTTAAACAACCTAGGCTTGAAAACATATCACAGAGTGAAAATACCTCTTAACTTACTTTAGAAAAAAACTAACAAAGCGATGCAAAAAAACTTCATTTTAAAAAGTTTTTCAACAGTTAAAGCTTACAGCACCTGGTATTCCCAGGAGGTCTCCCATCCAAGTACTAACCAGGCCCAAGCCTTCTTAGCTTCCGAGATCAGACGAGACCGGGCGTTCTTGGGCTGGTATGGCCGTAAGCAATCTCTGCTTGAAAATCTTGGACTTTAAACAACCTAGGCTTGAAAACATATCACAGAGTGAAAATACCTCTTAACTTACTTTAGAAAAAAACTAACAAAGCGATGCAAAAAAACATTCATTTTAAAAAGTTTTTCAACAGTTAAAGCTTACAGCACCTGGTATTCCCAGGAGGTCTCCCATCCAAGTACTAACCAGGCCCAAGCCTTCTAGCTTCCGAGATCAGACGAGACCGGGCGTTCTTGGGCTGGTATGGCCGTAAGCAATCTCTGCTTGAAAATCTTGGACTTTAAACAACCTAGGCTTGAAAAACATATCACAGAGTGAAAATACCTCTTAACTTACTTTAGAAAAAAACTAACAAAGCGATGCAAAAAAACTTCATTTTAAAAAGTTTTTCAAAAGTTAAAGCTTACAGCACCTGGTATTCCCAGGAGGTCTGCCATCCAAGTACTAACCAGGCCCAAGCCTTCATAGCTTCCGAGATCAGACGAGACCGGGCGTTCTTGGGCTGGTATGGCCGTAAGCAATCTCTGCTTGAAAATCTTGGACTTTAAACAACCTAGGCTTGAAAACATATCACAGAGTGAAAATACCTCTTAACTTACTTTAGAAAAAAACTAACAAAGCGATGCAAAAAAACTTCATTTTAAAAAGTTTTTCAACAGTTAAAGCTTACAGCACCTGGTATTCCCAGGAGGTCTCCCATCCAAGTACTAACCAGGCCCAAGCCTTCTTAGCTTCCGAGATCAGACGAGACCGGGCGTTCTTGGGCTGGTATGGCCGTAAGCAATCTCTGCTTGAAAATCTTGGACTTTAAACAACCTAGGCTTGAAAACATATCACAGAGTGAAAATACCTCTTAACTTACTTTAGAAAAAAACTAACAAAGCGATGCAAAAAAACTTCATTTTAAAAAGTTTTTCAACAGTTAAAGCTTACAGCACCTGGTATTCCCAGGAGGTCTCCATCCAAGTACTAACCAGGCCCAAGCCTTCTTAGCTTCCGAGATCAGACGAGACCGGGCGTTCTTGGGCTGGTATGGCCGTAAGCAATCTCTGCTTGAAAATCTTGGACTTTAAACAACCTAGGCTTGAAAACATATCACAGAGTGAAAATACCTCTTAACTTACTTTAGAAAAAAACTAACAAAGCGATGCAAAAAAACTTCATTTTAAAAAGTTTTTCAACAGTTAAAGCTTACAGCACCTGGTATTCCCAGGAGGTCTCCCATCCAAGTACTAACCAGGCCCAAGCCTTCTTAGCTTCCGAGATCAGACGAGACCGGGCGTTCTTGGGCTGGTATGGCCGTAAGCAATCTCTGCTTGAAAATCTTGGACTTTAAACAACCTAGGCTTGAAAACATATCACAGAGTGAAAATACCTCTTAACTTACTTTAGAAAAAAACTAACAAAGCGATGCAAAAAAACTTCATTTTAAAAAGTTTTTCAACAGTTAAAGCTTACAGCACCTGGTATTCCCAGGAGGTCTCCATCCAAGTACTAACCAGGCCCAAGCCTTCTTAGCTTCCGAGATCAGACGAGACCGGGCGTTCTTGGGCTGGTATGGCCGTAAGCAATCTCTGCTTGAAAATCTTGGACTTTAAACAACCTAGGCTTGAAAACATATCACAGAGTGAAAATACCTCTTAACTTACTTTAGAAAAAAACTAACAAAGCGATGCAAAAAAAACTTCATTTTAAAAAGTTTTTCAACAGTTAAAGCTTACAGCACCTGGTATTCCCAGGAGGTCTCCCATCCAAGTACTAACCAGGCCCAAGCCTTCTTAGCTTCCGAGATCAGACGAGACCGGGCGTTCTTGGGCTGGTATGGCCGTAAGCAATCTCTGCTTGAAAATCTTGGACTTTAAACAACCTAGGCTTGAAAACATATCACAGAGTGAAAATACCTCTTAACTTACTTTAGAAAAAAACTAACAAAGCGATGCAAAAAAACTTCATTTTAAAAAGTTTTTCAACAGTTAAAGCTTACAGCACCTGGTATTCCCAGGAGGTCTCCCATCCAAGTACTAACCAGGCCCAAGCCTTCTTAGCTTCCGAGATCAGACGAGACCGGGCGTTCTTGGGCTGGTATGGCCGTAAGCAATCTCTGCTTGAAAATCTTGGACTTTAAACAACCTAGGCTTGAAAACATATCACAGAGTGAAAATACCTCTTAACTTACTTTAGAAAAAAACTAACAAAGCGATGCAAAAAAACTTCATTTTAAAAAGTTTTTCAACAGTTAAAGCTTACAGCACCTGGTATTCCCAGGAGGTCTCCCATCCAAGTACTAACCAGGCCCAAGCCTTCTTAGCTTCCGAGATCAGACGAGACCGGGCGTTCTTGGGCTGGTATGGCCGTAAGCAATCTCTGCTTGAAAATCTTGGACTTTAAACAACCTAGGCTTGAAAACATATCACAGAGTGAAAATACCTCTTAACTTACTTTAGAAAAAAACTAACAAAGCGATGCAAAAAAACTTCATTTTAAAAAGTTTTTCAACAGTTAAAGCTTACAGCACCTGGTATTCCCAGGAGGTCTCCCATCCAAGTACTAACCAGGCCCAAGCCTTCTTAGCTTCCGAGATCAGACGAGACCGGGCGTTCTTGGGCTGGTATGGCCGTAAGCAATCTCTGCTTGAAAATCTTGGACTTTAAACAACCTAGGCTTGAAAACATATCACAGAGTGAAAATACCTCTTAACTTACTTTAGAAAAAAACTAACAAAGCGATGCAAAAAAACTTCATTTTAAAAAGTTTTTCAACAGTTAAAGCTTACAGCACCTGGTATTCCCAGGAGGTCTCCCATCCAAGTACTAACCAGGCCCAAGCCTTCTTAGCTTCCGAGATCAGACGAGACCGGGCGTTCTTGGGCTGGTATGGCCGTAAGCAATCTCTGCTTGAAAATCTTGGACTTTAAACAACCTAGGCTTGAAAACATATCACAGAGTGAAAATACCTCTTAACTTACTTTAGAAAAAAACTAACAAAGCGATGCAAAAAAACTTCATTTTAAAAAGTTTTTCAACAGTTAAAGCTTACAGCACCTGGTATTCCCAGGAGGTCTCCCATCCAAGTACTAACCAGGCCCAAGCCTTCTTAGCTTCCGAGATCAGACGAGACCGGGCGTTCTTGGGCTGGTATGGCCGTAAGCAATCTCTGCTTGAAAATCTTGGACTTTAAACAACCTAGGCTTGAAAACATATCACAGAGTGAAAATACCTCTTAACTTACTTTAGAAAAAAACTAACAAAGCGATGCAAAAAAACTTCATTTTAAAAAGTTTTTCAACAGTTAAAGCTTACAGCACCTGGTATTCCCAGGAGGTCTCCCATCCAAGTACTAACCAGGCCCAAGCCTTCTTAGCTTCCGAGATCAGACGAGACCGGGCGTTCTTGGGCTGGTATGGCCGTAAGCAATCTCTGCTTGAAAATCTTGGACTTTAAACAACCTAGGCTTGAAAACATATCACAGAGTGAAAATACCTCTTAACTTACTTTAGAAAAAAACTAACAAAGCGATGCAAAAAAACTTCATTTTAAAAAGTTTTTCAACAGTTAAAGCTTACAGCACCTGGTATTCCCAGGAGGTCTCCCATCCAAGTACTAACCAGGCCCAAGCCTTCTTAGCTTCCGAGATCAGACGAGACCGGGCGTTCTTGGGCTGGTATGGCCGTAAGCAATCTCTGCTTGAAAATCTTGGACTTTAAACAACCTAGGCTTGAAAACATATCACAGAGTGAAAATACCTCTTAACTTACTTTAGAAAAAAACTAACAAAGCGATGCAAAAAAACTTCATTTTAAAAAGTTTTTCAACAGTTAAAGCTTACAGCACCTGGTATTCCCAGGAGGTCTCCCATCCAAGTACTAACCAGGCCCAAGCCTTCTTAGCTTCCGAGATCAGACGAGACCGGGCGTTCTTGGGCTGGTATGGCCGTAAGCAATCTCTGCTTGAAAATCTTGGACTTTAAACAACCTAGGCTTGAAAACATATCACAGAGTGAAAATACCTCTTAACTTACTTTAGAAAAAAACTAACAAAGCGATGCAAAAAAACTTCATTTTAAAAAGTTTTTCAACAGTTAAAGCTTACAGCACCTGGTATTCCCAGGAGGTCTCCCATCCAAGTACTAACCAGGCCCAAGCCTTCTTAGCTTCCGAGATCAGACGAGACCGGGCGTTCTTGGGCTGGTATGGCCGTAAGCAATCTCTGCTTGAAAATCTTGGACTTTAAACAACCTAGGCTTGAAAACATATCACAGAGTGAAAATACCTCTTAACTTACTTTAGAAAAAAACTAACAAAGCAATGCAAAAAAACTTCATTTTAAAAAGTTTTTCAACAGTTAAAGCTTACAGCACCTGGTATTCCCAGGAGGTCTCCCATCCAAGTACTAACCAGGCCCAAGCCTTCTTAGCTTCCGAGATCAGACGAGACCGGGCGTTCTTGGGCTGGTATGGCCGTAAGCAATCTCTGCTTGAAAATCTTGGACTTTAAACAACCTAGGCTTGAAAACATATCACAGAGTGAAAATACCTCTTAACTTACTTTAGAAAAAACTAACAAAGCGATGCAAAAAAACTTCATTTTAAAAAGTTTTTCAACAGTTAAAGCTTACAGCACCTGGTATTCCCAGGAGGTCTCCCATCCAAGTACTAACCAGGCCCAAGCCTTCTTAGCTTCCGAGATCAGACGAGACCGGGCGTTCTTGGGCTGGTATGGCCGTAAGCAATCTCTGCTTGAAAATCTTGGACTTTAAACAACCTAGGCTTGAAAACATATCACAGAGTGAAAATACCTCTTAACTTACTTTAGAAAAAAACTAACAAAGCGATGCAAAAAAACTTCATTTTAAAAAGTTTTTCAACAGTTAAAGCTTACAGCACCTGGTATTCCCAGGAGGTCTCCCATCCAAGTACTAACCAGGCCCAAGCCTTCTTAGCTTCCGAGATCAGACGAGACCGGGCGTTCTTGGGCTGGTATGGCCGTAAGCAATCTCTGCTTGAAAATCTTGGACTTTAAACAACCTAGGCTTGAAAACATATCACAGAGTGAAAATACCTCTTAACTTACTTTAGAAAAAAACTAACAAAGCGATGCAAAAAAACTTCATTTTAAAAAGTTTTTCAACAGTTAAAGCTTACAGCACCTGGTATTCCCAGGAGGTCTCCCATCCAAGTACTAACCAGGCCCAAGCCTTCTTAGCTTCCGAGATCAGACGAGACCGGGCGTTCTTGGGCTGGTATGGCCGTAAGCAATCTCTGCTTGAAAATCTTGGACTTTAAACAACCTAGGCTTGAAAACATATCACAGAGTGAAAATACCTCTTAACTTACTTTAGAAAAAAACTAACAAAGCGATGCAAAAAAACTTCATTTTAAAAAGTTTTTCAACAGTTAAAGCTTACAGCACCTGGTATTCCCAGGAGGTCTCCCATCCAAGTACTAACCAGGCCCAAGCCTTCTTAGCTTCCGAGATCAGACGAGACCGGGCGTTTTTGGGCTGGTATGGCCGTAAGCAAGCTCTGCTTGAAAATCTTGGACTTTAAACAACCTAGGCTTGAAAACATATCACAGAGTGAAAATACCTCTTAACTTACTTTAGAAAAAAACTAACAAAGCGATGCAAAAAAACTTCATTTTAAAAAGTTTTTCAACAGTTAAAGCTTACAGCACCTGGTATTCCCAGGAGGTCTCCCATCCAAGTACTAACCAGGCCCAAGCCTTCTTAGCTTCCGAGATCAGACGAGACCGGGCGTTCTTGGGCTGGTATGGCCGTAAGCAATCTCTGCTTGAAAATCTTGGACTTTAAACAACCTAGGCTTGAAAACATATCACAGAGTGAAAATACCTCTTAACTTACTTTAGAAAAAAACTAACAAAGCGATGCAAAAAAACTTCATTTTAAAAAGTTTTTCAACAGTTAAAGCTTACAGCACCTGGTATTCCCAGGAGGTCTCCCATCCAAGTACTAACCAGGCCCAAGCCTTCTTAGCTTCCGAGATCAGACGAGACCGGGCGTTCTTGGGCTGGTATGGCCGTAAGCAATCTCTGCTTGAAAATCTTGGACTTTAAACAACCTAGGCTTGAAAACATATCACAGAGTGAAAATACCTCTTAACTTACTTTAGAAAAAAACTAACAAAGCGATGCAAAAAAACTTCATTTTAAAAAGTTTTTCAACAGTTAAAGCTTACAGCACCTGGTATTCCCAGGAGGTCTCCCATCCAAGTACTAACCAGGCCCAAGCCTTCTTAGCTTCCGAGATCAGACGAGACCGGGCGTTCTTGGGCTGGTATGGCCGTAAGCAATCTCTGCTTGAAAATCTTGGACTTTAAACAACCTAGGCTTGAAAACATATCACAGAGTGAAATACCTCTTAACTTACTTTAGAAAAAAACTAACAAAGCGATGCAAAAAAACTTCATTTTAAAAAGTTTTTCAACAGTTAAAGCTTACAGCACCTGGTATTCCCAGGAGGTCTCCCATCCAAGTACTAACCAGGCCCAAGCCTTCTTAGCTTCCGAGATCAGACGAGACCGGGCGTTCTTGGGCTGGTATGGCCGTAAGCAATCTCTGCTTGAAAATCTTGGACTTTAAACAACCTAGGCTTGAAAACATATCACAGAGTGAAAATACCTCTTAACTTACTTTAGAAAAAAACTAACAAAGCGATGCAAAAAAACTTCATTTTAAAAAGTTTTTCAACAGTTAAAGCTTACAGCACCTGGTATTCCCAGGAGGTCTCCCATCCAAGTACTAACCAGGCCCAAGCCTTCTTAGCTTCCGAGATCAGACGAGACCGGGCGTTCTTGGGCTGGTATGGCCGTAAGCAATCTCTGCTTGAAAATCTTGGACTTTAAACAACCTAGGCTTGAAAACATATCACAGAGTGAAAATACCTCTTAACTTACTTTAGAAAAAAACTAACAAAGCGATGCAAAAAAACTTCATTTTAAAAAGTTTTTCAACAGTTAAAGCTTACAGCACCTGGTATTCCCAGGAGGTCTCCCATCCAAGTACTAACCAGGCCCAAGCCTTCTTAGCTTCCGAGATCAGACGAGACCGGGCGTTCTTGGGCTGGTATGGCCGTAAGCAATCTCTGCTTGAAAATCTTGGACTTTAAACAACCTAGGCTTGAAAACATATCACAGAGTGAAAATACCTCTTAACTTACTTTAGAAAAAAACTAACAAAGCGATGCAAAAAAACTTCATTTTAAAAAGTTTTTCAACAGTTAAAGCTTACAGCACCTGGTATTCCCAGGAGGTCTCCCATCCAAGTACTAACCAGGCCCAAGCCTTCTTAGCTTCCGAGATCAGACGAGACCGGGCGTTTTTGGGCTGGTATGGCCGTAAGCAATCTCTGCTTGAAAATCTTGGACTTTAAACAACCTAGGCTTGAAAACATATCACAGAGTGAAAATACCTCTTAACTTACTTTAGAAAAAAACTAACAAAGCGATGCAAAAAAACTTCATTTTAAAAAGTTTTTCAACAGTTAAAGCTTACAGCACCTGGTATTCCCAGGAGGTCTCCCATCCAAGTACTAACCAGGCCCAAGCCTTCTTAGCTTCCGAGATCAGACGAGACCGGGCGTTCTTGGGCTGGTATGGCCGTAAGCAATCTCTGCTTGAAAATCTTGGACTTTAAACAACCTAGGCTTGAAAACATATCACAGAGTGAAAATACCTCTTAACTTACTTTAGAAAAAACTAACAAAGCGATGCAAAAAAACTTCATTTTAAAAAGTTTTTCAACAGTTAAAGCTTACAGCACCTGGTATTCCCAGGAGGTCTCCCATCCAAGTACTAACCAGGCCCAAGCCTTCTTAGCTTCCGAGATCAGACGAGACCGGGCGTTCTTGGGCTGGTATGGCCGTAAGCAATCTCTGCTTGAAAATCTTGGACTTTAAACAACCTAGGCTTGAAAACATATCACAGAGTGAAAATACCTCTTAACTTACTTTAGAAAAAAACTAACAAAGCGATGCAAAAAAACTTCATTTTAAAAAGTTTTTCAACAGTTAAAGCTTACAGCACCTGGTATTCCCAGGAGGTCTCCCATCCAAGTACTAACCAGGCCCAAGCCTTCTTAGCTTCCGAGATTAGACGAGACCGGGCGTTCTTGGGCTGGTATGGCCGTAAGCAATCTCTGCTTGAAAATCTTGGACTTTAAACAACCTAGGCTTGAAAACATATCACAGAGTGAAAATACCTCTTAACTTACTTTAGAAAAAAACTAACAAAGCGATGCAAAAAAACTTCATTTTAAAAAGTTTTTCAACAGTTAAAGCTTACAGCACCTGGTATTCCCAGGAGGTCTCCCATCCAAGTACTAACCAGGCCCAAGCCTTCTTAGCTTCCGAGATCAGACGAGACCGGGCGTTCTTGGGCTGGTATGGCCGTAAGCAATCTCTGCTTGAAAATCTTGGACTTTAAACAACCTAGGCTTGAAAACATATCACAGAGTGAAAATACCTCTTAACTTACTTTAGAAAAAACTAACAAAGCGATGCAAAAAAACTTCATTTTAAAAAGTTTTTCAACAGTTAAAGCTTACAGCACCTGGTATTCCCAGGAGGTCTCCCATCCAAGTACTAACCAGGCCCAAGCCTTCTTAGCTTCCGAGATCAGACGAGACCGGGCGTTCTTGGGCTGGTATGGCCGTAAGCAATCTCTGCTTGAAAATCTTGGACTTTAAACAACCTAGGCTTGAAAACATATCACAGAGTGAAAATACCTCTTAACTTACTTTAGAAAAAAACTAACAAAGCGATGCAAAAAAACTTCATTTTAAAAAGTTTTTCAACAGTTAAAGCTTACAGCACCTGGTATTCCCAGGAGGTCTCCCATCCAAGTACTAACCAGGCCCAAGCCTTCTTAGCTTCCGAGATCAGACGAGACCGGGCGTTCTTGGGCTGGTATGGCCGTAAGCAATCTCTGCTTGAAAATCTTGGACTTTAAACAACCTAGGCTTGAAAACATATCACAGAGTGAAAATACCTCTTAACTTACTTTAGAAAAAAACTAACAAAGCGATGCAAAAAAACTTCATTTTAAAAAGTTTTTCAACAGTTAAAGCTTACAGCACCTGGTATTCCCAGGAGGTCTCCCATCCAAGTACTAACCAGGCCCAAGCCTTCTTAGCTTCCGAGATCAGACGAGACCGGGCGTTCTTGGGCTGGTATGGCCGTAAGCAATCTCTGCTTGAAAATCTTGGACTTTAAACAACCTAGGCTTGAAAACATATCACAGAGTGAAAATACCTCTTAACTTACTTTAGAAAAAACTAACAAAGCGATGCAAAAAAACTTCATTTTAAAAAGTTTTTCAACAGTTAAAGCTTACAGCACCTGGTATTCCCAGGAGGTCTCCCATCCAAGTACTAACCAGGCCCAAGCCTTCTTAGCTTCCGAGATCAGACGAGACCGGGCGTTCTTGGGCTGGTATGGCCGTAAGCAATCTCTGCTTGAAAATCTTGGACTTTAAACAACCTAGGCTTGAAAACATATCACAGAGTGAAAATACCTCTTAACTTACTTTAGAAAAAACTAACAAAGCGATGCAAAAAAACTTCATTTTAAAAAGTTTTTCAACAGTTAAAGCTTACAGCACCTGGTATTCCCAGGAGGTCTCCCATCCAAGTACTAACCAGGCCCAAGCCTTCTTAGCTTCCGAGATCAGACGAGACCGGGCGTTCTTGGGCTGGTATGGCCGTAAGCAATCTCTGCTTGAAAATCTTGGACTTTAAACAACCTAGGCTTGAAAACATATCACAGAGTGAAAATACCTCTTAACTTACTTTAGAAAAAAACTAACAAAGCGATGCAAAAAAACTTCATTTTAAAAAGTTTTTCAACAGTTAAAGCTTACAGCACCTGGTATTCCCAGGAGGTCTCCCATCCAAGTACTAACCAGGCCCAAGCCTTCTTAGCTTCCGAGATCAGACGAGACCGGGCGTTCTTGGGCTGGTATGGCCGTAAGCAATCTCTGCTTGAAAATCTTGGACTTTAAACAACCTAGGCTTGAAAACATATCACAGAGTGAAAATACCTCTTAACTTACTTTAGAAAAAAACTAACACAGCGATGCAAAAAAACTTCATTTTAAAAAGTTTTTCAACAGTTAAAGCTTACAGCACCTGGTATTCCCAGGAGGTCTCCCATCCAAGTACTAACCAGGCCCAAGCCTTCTTAGCTTCCGAGATCAGACGAGACCGGGCGTTCTTGGGCTGGTATGGCCGTAAGCAATCTCTGCTTGAAAATCTTGGACTTTAAACAACCTAGGCTTGAAAACATATCACAGAGTGAAAATACCTCTTAACTTACTTTAGAAAAAAACTAACAAAGCGATGCAAAAAAACTTCATTTTAAAAAGTTTTTCAACAGTTAAAGCTTACAGCACCTGGTATTCCCAGGAGGTCTCCATCCAAGTACTAACCAGGCCCAAGCCTTCTTAGCTTCCGAGATCAGACGAGACCGGGCGTTCTTGGGCTGGTATGGCCGTAAGCAATCTCTGCTTGAAAATCTTGGACTTTAAACAACCTAGGCTTGAAAACATATCACAGAGTGAAAATACCTCTTAACTTACTTTAGAAAAAAACTAACAAAGCGATGCAAAAAAACTTCATTTTAAAAAGTTTTTCAACAGTAAAGCTTACAGCACCTGGTATTCCCAGGAGGTCTCCCATCCAAGTACTAACCAGGCCCAAGCCTTCTTAGCTTCCGAGATCAGACGAGACCGGGCGTTCTTGGGCTGGTATGGCCGTAAGCAATCTCTGCTTGAAAATCTTGGACTTTAAACAACCTAGGCTTGAAAACATATCACAGAGTGAAAATACCTCTTAACTTACTTTAGAAAAAAACTAACAAAGCGATGCAAAAAAACTTCATTTTAAAAAGTTTTTCAACAGTTAAAGCTTACAGCACCTGGTATTCCCAGGAGGTCTCCCATCCAAGTACTAACCAGGCCCAAGCCTTCTTAGCTTCCGAGATCAGACGAGACCGGGCGTTCTTGGGCTGGTATGGCCGTAAGCAATCTCTGCTTGAAAATCTTGGACTTTAAACAACCTAGGCTTGAAAACATATCACAGAGTGAAAATACCTCTTAACTTACTTTAGATAAAAAACTAACAAAGCGATGCAAAAAAACTTCATTTTAAAAAGTTTTTCAACAGTTAAAGCTTACAGCACCTGGTATTCCCAGGAGGTCTCCCATCCAAGTACTAACCAGGCCCAAGCCTTCTTAGCTTCCGAGATCAGACGAGACCGGGCGTTCTTGGGCTGGTATGGCCGTAAGCAATCTCTGCTTGAAAATCTTGGACTTTAAACAACCTAGGCTTGAAAACATATCACAGAGTGAAAATACCTCTTAACTTACTTTAGAAAAAAACTAACAAAGCGATGCAAAAAAACTTCATTTTAAAAGTTTTTCAACAGTTAAAGCTTACAGCACCTGGTATTCCCAGGAGGTCTCCCATCCAAGTACTAACCAGGCCCAAGCCTTCTTAGCTTCCGAGATCAGACGAGACCGGGCGTTCTTGGGCTGGTATGGCCGTAAGCAATCTCTGCTTGAAAATCTTGGACTTTAAACAACCTAGGCTTGAAAACATATCACAGAGTGAAAATACCTCTTAACTTACTTTAGAAAAAAACTAACAAAGCGATGCAAAAAAACTTCATTTTAAAAAGTTTTTCAACAGTTAAAGCTTACAGCACCTGGTATTCCCAGGAGGTCTCCCATCCAAGTACTAACCAGGCCCAAGCCTTCTTAGCTTCCGAGATCAGACGAGACCGGGCGTTCTTGGGCTGGTATGGCCGTAAGCAATCTCTGCTTGAAAATCTTGGACTTTAAACAACCTAGGCTTGAAAACATATCACAGAGTGAAAATACCTCTTAACTTACTTTAGAAAAAAACTAACAAAGCGATGCAAAAAAACTTCATTTTAAAAAGTTTTTCAACAGTTAAAGCTTACAGCACCTGGTATTCCCAGGAGGTCTCCCATCCAAGTACTAACCAGGCCCAAGCCTTCTTAGCTTCCGAGATCAGACGAGACCGGGCGTTCTTGGGCTGGTATGGCCGTAAGCAATCTCTGCTTGAAAATCTTGGACTTTAAACAACCTAGGCTTGAAAACATATCACAGAGTGAAAATACCTCTTAACTTACTTTAGAAAAAAACTAACAAAGCGATGCAAAAAAACTTCATTTTAAAAAGTTTTTCAACAGTTAAAGCTTACAGCACCTGGTATTCCCAGGAGGTCTCCCATCCAAGTACTAACCAGGCCCAAGCCTTCTTAGCTTCCGAGATCAGACGAGACCGGGCGTTCTTGGGCTGGTATGGCCGTAAGCAATCTCTGCTTGAAAATCTTGGACTTTAAACAACCTAGGCTTGAAAACATATCACAGAGTGAAAATACCTCTTAACTTACTTTAGATAAAAACTAACAAAGCGATGCAAAAAAACTTCATTTTAAAAAGTTTTTCAACAGTTAAGCTTACAGCACCTGGTATTCCCAGGAGGTCTCCCATCCAAGTACTAACCAGGCCCAAGCCTTCTTAGCTTCCGAGATCAGACGAGACCGGGCGTTCTTGGGCTGGTATGGCCGTAAGCAATCTCTGCTTGAAAATCTTGGACTTTAAACAACCTAGGCTTGAAAACATATCACAGAGTGAAAATACCTCTTAACTTACTTTAGAAAAAAACTAACAAAGCGATGCAAAAAAACTTCATTTTAAAAAGTTTTTCAACAGTTAAGCTTACAGCACCTGGTATTCCCAGGAGGTCTCCCATCCAAGTACTAACCAGGCCCAAGCCTTCTTAGCTTCCGAGATCAGACGAGACCGGGCGTTCTTGGGCTGGTATGGCCGTAAGCAATCTCTGCTTGAAAATCTTGGACTTTAAACAACCTAGGCTTGAAAACATATCACAGAGTGAAAATACCTCTTAACTTACTTTAGAAAAAAACTAACAAAGCGATGCAAAAAAACTTCATTTTAAAAAGTTTTTCAACAGTTAAAGCTTACAGCACCTGGTATTCCCAGGAGGTCTCCCATCCAAGTACTAACCAGGCCCAAGCCTTCTTAGCTTCCGAGATCAGACGAGACCGGGCGTTCTTGGGCTGGTATGGCCGTAAGCAATCTCTGCTTGAAAATCTTGGACTTTAAACAACCTAGGCTTGAAAACATATCACAGAGTGAAAATACCTCTTAACTTACTTTAGAAAAAAACTAACAAAGCGATGCAAAAAAACTTCATTTTAAAAAGTTTTTCAACAGTTAAAGCTTACAGCACCTGGTATTCCCAGGAGGTCTCCCATCCAAGTACTAACCAGGCCAAGCCTTCTTAGCTTCCGAGATCAGACGAGACCGGGCGTTCTTGGGCTGGTATGGCCGTAAGCAATCTCTGCTTGAAAATCTTGGACTTTAAACAACCTAGGCTTGAAAACATATCACAGAGTGAAAATACCTCTTAACTTACTTTAGAAAAAAACTAACAAAGCGATGCAAAAAAACTTCATTTTAAAAAGTTTTTCAACAGTTAGAGCTTACAGCACCTGGTATTCCCAGGAGGTCTCCCATCCAAGTACTAACCAGGCCCAAGCCTTCTTAGCTTCCGAGATCAGACGAGACCGGGCGTTCTTGGGCTTGTATGGCCGTAAGCAATCTCTGCTTGAAAATCTTGGACTTTAAACAACCTAGGCTTGAAAACATATCACAGAGTGAAAATACCTCTTAACTTACTTTAGAAAAAACTAACAAAGCGATGCAAAAAAACTTCATTTTAAAAAGTTTTTCAACAGTTAAATCTTACAGCACCTGGTATTCCCAGGAGGTCTGCCATCCAAATACTAACCAGGCCCAAAGCCTTCTTAGCTTCCGAGATCAGACGAGACCGGGCGTTCTTAGGCTGGTATGGCCATAAGCAATCTCTGCTTGAAAATCTTGGACTTTAAACAACCTAGGCTTGAAAACATATCACAGAGTGAAAATACCTCTTAACTTACTTTAGAAAAAACTAACAAAGCGATGCAAAAAAACTTCATTTTAAAAAGTTTTTCAACAGTTAGAGCTTACAGCACCTGGTATTCCCAGGAGGTCTCCCATCCAAGTACTAACCAGGCACAAGCCTTCTTAGCTTCCGAGATCAGACGAGACCGGGCGTTCTTGGGCTGGTATGGCCGTAAGCAATCTCTGCTTGAAAATCTTGGACTTTAAACAACCTAGGCTTGAAAACGTATCACAGAGTGAAAATACCTCTTAACTTACTTTAGAAAAAAACTAACAAAGCGATGCAAAAATACTTCATTTTAAAAAGTTTTTCAACAGTTAGAGCTTACAGCACCTGGTATTCCCAGGAGGTCTCACATTCAAGTACTAACCAGGCCCAAGCCTTCTTAGCTTCCGAGATCAGACAGAGACCGGGCGTTCTTGGGCTGGTATGGCCGTAAGCAATCTCTGCTTGAAAATCTTGGACTTTAAACAACCTAGGCTTGAAAACATATCACAGAGTGAAAATACCTCTTAACTTACTTTAGAAAAAAAATAACAAAGCGATGCAAAAAAACTTCATTTTAAAAAGTTTTTCAACAGTTAGAGCTTACAGCACCTGGTATTCCCAGGAGGTCTCCCATCCAAGTACTAACCAGGGTCAAGCATTCTTAGCTTCCGAGATCAGACGAGACCGGGCGTTCTTGGGCTGGTATGGCGGTAAGCAATCTCTTCTTGAAAATCTTGGACTTTAAACAACCTAGGCTTGAAAACATATCACAGAGTGAAAATACCTCTTAACTTACTTTAGAAAAAAACTAACAAAGTGATGCAAAAAAACTTCATTTTAAAAAGTTTTTCAACAGTTAAAGCTTACAGCACCTGGTATTCCCAGAAGGTCTCCCATCCATGTACTAACCAGGCCCAAGCCTTCTTAGCTTCCGAGATCAGACGAGAACGGGCGTTCTTGGGCTGGTATGGCCGTAAGCAATGTCTGCTTGAAAATCTTGAACTTTAAACGACCTAGGCTTGAACGACACAGCGGTAATCTTTCTCGCGCGGTTCTCTGTAGAGGTGAGTAAATAAACTTTGACTCTGTCTTGGGGTAGCTTGTTTTTAAGAAGTGCTTGTGTTTTTGTTGACGTGACTAGGCGAGCTAAGTTAATGTATTAGCTTTCGCTGTCGTTATTGTTGTCAATCGGCGTCAGTTTCACCCGAACTAGGTACACGCCCACTCTTGCGTAGTCGTGAAACGGGTGTAGTTAGCGGCACTTCAGGAGACCGGTTAAAAAGCGGCTCCCTGCAACAGTGTCTTCAGACACAGCGGTAATCTTTCTCGCGCGGTTCTCTGTAGAGGTGAGTAAATAAACTTTGACTCTGTCTTGGGGTAGCTTGTTTTTAAGAAGTGCTTGTGTTTTTGTTGACGTGACTAGGCGAGCTAAGTTAATGTATTAGCTTTCGCTGTCGTTATTGTTGTCAATCGGCGTCAGTTTCACCCGAACTAGGTACACGCCCACTCTTGCGTAGTCGTGAAACGGGTGTAGTTAGCGGCACTTCAGGAGACCGGTTAAAAAGCGGCTCCCTGCAACAGTGTCTTCAGACACAGCGGTAATCTTTCTCGCGCGGTTCTCTGTAGAGGTGAGTAAATAAACTTTGACTCTGTCTTGGGGTAGCTTGTTTTTAAGAAGTGCTTGTGTTTTTGTTGACGTGACTAGGCGAGCTAAGTTAATGTATTAGCTTTCGCTGTCGTTATTGTTGTCAATCGGCGTCAGTTTCACCCGAACTAGGTACACGCCCACTCTTGCGTAGTCGTGAAACGGGTGTAGTTAGCGGCACTTCAGGAGACCGGTTAAAAAGCGGCTCCCTGCAACAGTGTCTTCAGACACAGCGGTAATCTTTCTCGCGCGGTTCTCTGTAGAGGTGAGTAAATAAACTTTGACTCTGTCTTGGGGTAGCTTGTTTTTAAGAAGTGCTTGTGTTTTTGTTGACGTGACTAGGCGAGCTAAGTTAATGTATTAGCTTTCGCTGTCGTTATTGTTGTCAATCGGCGTCAGTTTCACCCGAACTAGGTACACGCCCACTCTTGCGTAGTCGTGAAACGGGTGTAGTTAGCGGCACTTCAGGAGACCGGTTAAAAAGCGGCTCCCTGCAACAGTGTCTTCAGACACAGCGGTAATCTTTCTCGCGCGGTTCTCTGTAGAGGTGAGTAAATAAACTTTGACTCTGTCTTGGGGTAGCTTGTTTTTAAGAAGTGCTTGTGTTTTTGTTGACGTGACTAGGCGAGCTAAGTTAATGTATTAGCTTTCGCTGTCGTTATTGTTGTCAATCGGCGTCAGTTTCACCCGAACTAGGTACACGCCCACTCTTGCGTAGTCGTGAAACGGGTGTAGTTAGCGGCACTTCAGGAGACCGGTTAAAAAGCGGCTCCCTGCAACAGTGTCTTCAGACACAGCGGTAATCTTTCTCGCGCGGTTCTCTGTAGAGGTGAGTAAATAAACTTTGACTCTGTCTTGGGGTAGCTTGTTTTTAAGAAGTGCTTGTGTTTTTGTTGACGTGACTAGGCGAGCTAAGTTAATGTATTAGCTTTCGCTGTCGTTATTGTTGTCAATCGGCGTCAGTTTCACCCGAACTAGGTACACGCCCACTCTTGCGTAGTCGTGAAACGGGTGTAGTTAGCGGCACTTCAGGAGACCGGTTAAAAAGCGGCTCCCTGCAACAGTGTCTTCAGACACAGCGGTAATCTTTCTCGCGCGGTTCTCTGTAGAGGTGAGTAAATAAACTTTGACTCTGTCTTGGGGTAGCTTGTTTTTAAGAAGTGCTTGTGTTTTTGTTGACGTGACTAGGCGAGCTAAGTTAATGTATTAGCTTTCGCTGTCGTTATTGTTGTCAATCGGCGTCAGTTTCACCCGAACTAGGTACACGCCCACTCTTGCGTAGTCGTGAAACGGGTTATAGTCAACTCCACTACCTGTGGACCGCACCTGTAGTCACTCACAATTTGACCTGTACTTGTGGTACTACTCTCGCGCTACCGCGTCAGCGGTAGCGTCAGCCCTTGTGTGAAGACCCACTTGGGTAAAGACCTGCGACTCGTCCTGCGCGACTCTACCGAGCAGTAAAACCAAAATACAGGTAACTTCACCCATGCTCCTCTCCTACTTCTTTTTTCTAATCATGTCCATCCAGAACATTCCGCTCATTCACTCCAGGCGCCCTCCTCGATTCAATACAAACAGAACACGCAACACACATAACCTCCACACACTCTCCCAGGCCTCATCTTGCCACCCTGAGTACTTGTTCGGACTGTGGAACTGTCAGTCGGCAGTCAACAAAGCAGACTTCATTCCTGCTTTTGCTACAGAACGAAATCTCCAAGTACTCGCACTGACTGAGACCTGGATCCGCCCCCATGACTCCGCTACACCTGCAGCCCTTTCCACAGACTTCTACTTCTCTCATACCCCCCGCCCCACTGGCAGGGGAGGGGGTACAGGCTTGCTCATTTCCAAGGACTGGAAATTCACTCCCGTTTCTGCTATTCAAACAACCAGTTTTGAGTTCCATGCAGTAACTATTACACACCCAGTAAAAATGTCCATAGTTGCTGTATATCGTCCTCCAGGTCCGCTGGGGAACTTTGTAGAGGAACTAGACACAACTCTCTCCTCAATTATAGATGAGGAACTGCCCCTTGTGCTACTAGGAGACTTCAACCTCGATCTCCTCAAGCCACAAACCACTGACTTCCAACACTTCATCTCTGCTTCCAACTTCACACTTCTCTGCACGCCCGCAACGCACAGAGCTGGAAAACAACTAGATCTCGTACTCACACGCAAATGCTCCACAGCCAACACTTCTGTCGTTCCTCTACATCTATCCGATCACTCTTTTATTCACTTCAGACTATCCCCCCTGGCACGCACCACACCCACCTCACACTTAACACAATTTCGCCGTAATCTCCGTACCCTCTGCCCTACTCAATTGTCTTCCGCTGTCTCCTCTGAGCTCTCCCCCCTAGACATCCTCTCTATTCAGGACACTAACCGTGCTACAGACATCCTTTTCTCCACACTAACATCTTGCCTCGAGAGACTCTGCCCTCTAACCTCAAAACCAACACGTGCGACTCCACCCTCACCGTGGATCTCTGACGAGGTTCGTCGCCACAGGTCCCACCTTAGAGCAGCTGAAAGGCAGTGGAGGAAATCCAAGTGCCCGCTTCAACTTAATAAGTATCAATCTCTCCTAAAATCCTTCTCTGCTGCTGTAACTACAGCAAAGACCAGATACTTCCAGGACAAAGTAAACAACTGCAATGACTCTCGAAAACTTTTCTCGACTTTCAACCGTCTCCTGAATCCTCCACCCCCTCCCCCCTCCACTTCTCTCTCATCTGAAGACTTCGCCACCTTCTTCACAGAAAAGGTGGCTGACATTAGCAAACAATTCTCACCACCTAACCCCAGACCCCGTCCTGCTGTTACCTCTGAAACCAGGAATCTGTCTTCCTTTACTCCCCTCTTTGAATCAGACGTGTCTACACTTCTCCAGTCTAGTCACCCCACCACCTGCTCCCTGGATCCAATCCCCTCACACCTCCTTCAGTCCATACAGCCCACCATATTATCTGCTCTGACACATGTCTTAAACTCCTCACTCACAACAGGAACATTCCCCACTGCTTTCAAACAGGCTGTCATTACTCCCCTGCTCAAAAAACCCACATTAAACCCATCTCTACTGGATAGCTACCGCCCAGTCTCCAACCTTCCTTTTCTTTCAAAAATTCTTGAAAGAGCAGTCCTGGCTCAACTTTCCTCATTTCTCCACAAGCATGATCTTCTTGACCCTTTTCAGTCTGGTTTCAGGAAAGGGCATTCTACTGAAACCTCCCTCCTGGCAATGATGGATGACCTTCGTGCTGCAAGAGCTGCCCGCAGATCATCCGTCCTTGTTCTACTTGATCTATCTGCTGCCTTCGATACAGTAAACCACGAAATTCTTCTCACCACACTCTCTGATTTAGGAGTCACAGGAACCGCACTAGATTGGTTCACCTCTTATCTCTACGACAGGTCCTTCAAGGTATCATGGGGAGGTGAGACATCTGTCCTCTCTAGGGTAACCACAGGGGTTCCACAAGGCTCTGTCCTTGGCCCCCTTCTATTCTCAATATACACTCGCTCACTTGGTCACATCATCCAATCACATGGCTTCTCCTATCACTCCTATGCTGATGACACCCAGCTCTATCTGTCATTCCCACCAGAAGATGCTACTATAGCAACAAAAATTTCGGCCTGCCTCTCAGACATATCGGCATGGATGTCTGAGCGACACCTCCAACTCAACCTATCCAAAACCGAGATTCTGATCTTTCCGGGCAACAATTCTCCTCAGCAAAACCTTTCAATTCAAATTGGATCGCTATTGTTAACACCCACGGCATCTGCAAAAAGCCTTGGGGTTTGGATAGATAACAAACTGAGTTTGAACCATCATGTTGCTGCGATCTCCAGATCCTGCAGGTTCACTCTCTACAACATTCGCAAGATTCGGCCTTTTCTCTCACAACAGGCTACGCAGCTCCTCGTCCAGGCAATGGTCATCTCCAAACTCGACTACTGTAACTCTCTCCTGGCTGGAGCCTCTGCAGTCACCATAAAACCACTCCAGATGGTCCAAAATATGGCAGCCCGCCTCATCTTCAATCAGCCAAAATACACCCATGTTACACCTCTCCTTACCTCCCTCCACTGGCTCCCGGTAGCTGCTCGCATTGAGTTCAAATCCTTGATGCTTGCCTACAGGGCTGTAAATGGAACTGCGCCCGCCTACATCAACACACTACTACCTAGATACACTCCTACACGCTCTCTCAGATCGGCAAACGAAAGGAGACTAAAAATTCCTTCTTCACGGGGTCTCCGTTTCCAATCATGTCTGTTCTCCGTTGTTGTCCCTGGCTGGTGGAACAACCTACCCTCCTCCACACGACTAGCCGAGACTATCACCACTTTTAAGAAGAAGGTGAAAACCTTCTTATTCCAAAAATATTACAGACAAATTTAACACATACACATGCATACACATTTAACAAATAAATACAAAATGTATAAATACATTATAATTTTTCTTAGTCTAGCACCCAACACTCTCCGAGCATGTTCTTCAATGACAAGTCTAAGCCTTATCAGGGCTCTTAGTTTGTATCTTGATATTGAAACATAGAAAATACCTTTAACTTTTTGGATAAAGCGATGCAAAAAAATTAAAAGTCAACAGTTAAAGCTACAGCACCTGGTATCCCAGGAGGTCTTCCATTCAAGTATAACAGGAAGCTTCTAGCTTCCGAGATCAGACGAGAAAGGGTTCTTGCTGGTAAATGGCGTAAGTAATCTGTGAAAATTTGGACATTTAAACAACTAGGCTGAAAACATATCACAGAGTGAAAATACCTCTTAACTTACTTTAGAAAAAAAAAACAAAGCGATGCAAAAAAACTTCAATTTAAAAAGTTTTTCAACAGTTAAAGCTTACAGCACCTGGTATTCCCAGGAGGTCTCCCATCCAAGTACTAACCAGGCCTAAGCCTTCTTAGCTTCCGAGATCAGACGAGACCGGGCGTTCTTGGCTGGTATTGCCGTAAGCAAACTCTGCTTGAAAATCTTGGACTTTAAACAACCTAGGCTTGAAAACATATCACAGAGTGAAAATACCTCTTAACCTACTTTAGAAAAAACTAACAAAGCGATGCAAAAAAAAATTATTTTAAAAAAGTTTTTTCAACAGTTAAAGCTTACAGCACCTGGTATTTCCAGGAGGCCTCCCATCCAAGTACTAACCAGGCCCAAGCCTTCTTAGCTTCCGAGATCAGATGAGACCGGGCGTTCTTGGGCTGGTATGGCCGTAAGCATGCTTTGATTGAAAAAGTTTGACTTTTAAAGATGACAAAAAAAAGGGCAGGAATAAGAGCAGGAAAAAAAAATTAAAAAAGGAAAAATACCCCCTGACTGACTTTAGTAAAAAACTAACAAAGCGATGTAAAAAAGTTCAATTTCAAAAAAATTATCAATAGTTAGAGCTTAAAGCATCTGGTATTACCTTGCATTCTCCCATCCAGGTACTAGAAAGACCCAACACTTCTTAGCTTCTGATATCAGACACATTGAGGGACTCTTTGGCTGGTATGGCTGTAGGCATGCCTTGATTAAAAAAGTTTGACTTTTAAAGATGACAAACAAAGGGCAGGAAAAGGGCAGGAACACCAATCAAAAAGTAAAAATACCCCCTGACTGACTTTAGTAAAAAACTAACAAAGCGATGTAAAAAAGTTCAATTTAAAAAAAATTATCAATAGTTAGAGCTTAAAGCATCTGGTATTGCCAGACAGTCTCCCATCCAGGTACTAGCCAGGGCCAACCCTCCTTAGCTTCTGATATCAGACACATTGAGGGATTCTTTGGCTGGTATGGCCGTAAGCATGCTTTGATTGAAAAAGTTTGACTTTTAAAGATGACAAAAAATGGGCAGGAAAAGTGCAGGAACACCAATAAAAAAGTAAAAATGCCCCCTGACTAACTTAAGTAAAAAACTAACAAAGCGATGTAAAAAAGTTCAATTTTTAAAAAATGATCATTAGTTAGATTTTAAAGCATCTGGTATTTCCAGGCAGTCTCCCATCCAGGTACACATCAGGGCCAATTCTCCTTAGCTTCTGATATCAGACACGTTGAGGGACTCTTCGGCTGGTATGGCTGTGAGCACGCCTTGATTAAAAAAGTTTTACTTTTAAAGATGACAAAAAAAGGGCAGGAAAAGAGCAGGAACACAAATCAAACAGTAAAAATACCCCCTGACTGACTTTAGTAAAAAACTAACAAAGCGATGTAAAAAAGTTCGATTTCAGAAAATTATCAATAGTTAGAGCTTAAAGCATTTGGTATTACCAGGAAGTCTCCCATCCAGGTACTAGCCAGGGCCAACCTTCCTTAGCTTCTGATATCAGAAACGTTCAGGGATTCTTCTGCTGTTATGGCTGTAAGCAAGCCTTGATTGAAAAAGTTTTACTTTTAAAGATGACAAAAAAAGGGCAGGAAAAGGGCAGGAAAACCAATTAAAAAAAGTAAAAATATCCCCTGACTGACTTTAGTAAAAAACTAACAAAGCGATGAAAAAAAAAGTTCAATTTCAAAAAATGATCAATAGTTAGAGCTTAAAGCATTTGGTATTACCAGGAAGTCTCCCATCCAGGCACTAGCCAGTGTCAACAGTCCTTAGCTTCTGATATCAGACACGTTGATGGATTCTTCAGCTGGTATGTCCGTAAGCATGCTTTGATTGAAAAAGTTTGACTTTTAAAGATGACAAAAAAGGGCAGGAAAAGGGCAGGAACACCAATCAAAGAGTAAAAAATACCCCCTAACTGACTTAAGTAAAAAAACTAACAAAGCGATGTAAATAAGTTCAATTTCAGAAAATGTTCACTACTTAGATCTTAAAGCATCTGGTATTACCAGGCAGTCTCCCATCCAGGCACTAGCCAGGGCCAACCCTCCTTAGCTTCTGATATCAGACACGTTGAGGGATTCTTCGGCTGGTATGGCCGTAAGCATGCCTTGACTGAAAAAGTTTGACTTTTAAAGATGGCAAAAAAAGGGCAGGAGAAGAGCAGGAACACCAATCAAAAAGTAAAAAATACCCCCTGACTGACTTAAGTAAAAAACTAACAAAGCGATGTAAAAAAGTTCAATTTAAAAAAAATGATCAGTAGTTAGAGCTTAAAGCATCTGGTATTACCAGGCAGTCTCGCATCCAGGTACTAGAAAGACCCAACACTTCTTAGCTTCTGATATCAGACACGTTGAGGGATTCTTCGGCTGGTATGGCCGTAAGCATGTTTGATTGAAAAAGTTTGACTTTTAAACATGACAAAAAAGGGCAGGAAAAGGGGTAGGAAAAAACAATAAAAAAAGGGAAAAATACCCCCTGACTGACTTTAGTAAAAAACTAACAAAGCGATGTAAAAAAGTTCAATAAAAAAAAAAAGATAAATAGTTAGAGCTTAAAGCATGTGGTATTGCCAGACAGTCTCCCATCCAGGTACTAGCCAGGGTCAACCCTCCTTAGCTTCTGATATCAGACACGTTAAGGGATTCTTTGGCTGGTATGGCCGTAAGCATGTTTGATTGAAAAAGTTTGACTTTTAAAGATGACAAAAAAAGGGCAGGAAAAGGGCAGGAACACCAATTTAAAAAAAGTAAATATAACCCCTGACTGACTTTAGTAAAAAATTAACAAAGCGATGTAAAAAAGTTCAATTTAAAAAAAATTATCAATAGTTAGAGCTTAAAGCACCTGGTATTACCAGGCAGTCTCCCATCCAGGTACTAACCAGGCACAACCCTTCTTAGATTTAGAAAAGAGACAAGATCAGGCGTTCTTCGGCTGGTATGGCCGTAAGCAAGTCTTGATTTAAATTGTTTGACTTTTGTAGAATGAAAAAAAAATCAGAAAAAAGGCGGGAATACGTTTCAAAGAGTAAAAATCCCCCCTGACTAACATTAGTAAAAAACTAACAAAACAATGTAAAAAAGTTTAACTTCAATGATTTATTAATGTTTAAAGATGAAAGCACCTGGTATTACCAGGCAGTCTCCCATCCAAGAAATAACCAGGCCCAACCCTCTTTAGATTTAGAGATCTGACAAGATTAGGAATTCGTCACCTGGTCCAGCCATAAGCAATCCTAGATTGAAAATGTTTGACTTTTAAAGGTTTAAAAAAGTTAAACTTCAATGATTTATCAATAGTTGAAAATTACAGCACCCAGTATTCCCAGGCAGTCTCACATCCAAGTACTAACAAAGGCGAACCCTCCTTAGCTTCTGAGATCAGACGAGATTGGGCCTTCTTCGGCTGGTATGGTCGATAGCGATGCCAATTTTAAAATGTTTGACATTTTAAAGGATAGCACAGGAACCTATTACTTTAGGTTCTAACTAACAAATGAGACGCAAAGCAAATTGAAAAATAAATATCATTAGTTAAGGCATCTTGTAATCCCAGGCAGTCAAACCCTGCTTTTCGAGTGGTATGGTCGTAAGAAACAGAAGCATGAAATTCAAGGGCTGAAAGTACAAACATGATACTGTTAGTAATAAACTAAAAAAGGACGTGAAATAGTTCAACGAAAAATAGTTAAAGCTTACAACGGCTGGTGTTCCAAGGCAGTCTCTAATTCAAGTACTGAGCAGGACTGCCCCTGCATAGATTCTGACATCAGACAAGATTGCAACAGAACCTGATACTCTAGTCATGCATCAATTTAATGCTGCTCCTGCACTCCCTGCATGGCAGATACACCCACCCTCAATGTGAAGCGAAAGTGATTGTTTTTGCCATTGCACAGCACACAGTGACTCACAACAAAATGTGTCCTCAGCATTTAACCCTGCATCACCCTTGAGTACCTTGATGAAGGGCACATCGGTGGCACTTTGGCAGTTCGGGATTTGGAACCACAGCCATCCGATTACGAGTTTGCTTTCTTACCCACTTGGCAACCACTGCCTCACGTACAACAAATGAAATGCATCTGCGTATTTTAACACATAAATCCAATTGTAAATTAATTGCAGTCCTATTAATATGACCAAGAGCCTGGGTTCTGGTGCAATTGGTGTGTGCATCAAGTTTAACCATATTTGTTCAGATTAGAGACCTCTCCCCCTCTTTTGTGTCTGGCATAAAAAAAACACATTTGTGAGTCTTTTCTAAGGATTAGATTGATTTTTGTAAAACCCTTTCTGCCCGGCCTTTATGCTTTTGCTGCCTCCTCTTTTGCAAATTGCATTTCTCCTCATGGAGACACAGCACAAAGGGACAAAATCAGGCCTGGAGAAAGTGCGTGCCGGTCCAGACAAAGAGCAGGGCAGCGAGGCACTAGCTGGACCGACAGGGACTGCGCCGAGCCCGCTCGTGGCCACCGTAATGAGCAGCTGACAGGCGAGGGGTCATTACCTGCTGCACAAAAGGCTGGCGGGCCGATAAAAACGCAATTCATAACCGCCCTGCCAATGGCCAGGAGAGGCAGCTGCATTTTCTCTCTCTTCGCTTGGGGAGAGTAAAAAAAAAAAAAGTTGAAAAGAAGAGGACAAAGGGACTTAAAGTTGGCTCTGTGGAGACGGCCGGTCTCAGTTGTTTCATTATTCATTAGGATTACTGCTTTTCCTGTGTGTGTGTGCCCATTTCATACCAGCATTTGGGCTGCAGGTATCACCTGATCAAAAGCTGGGAACTGACATCTCCATGATTCGTTTGCACATTTTATATCCACAGTAGAAGTATTGTTTATATGTTATCTAAAGAAAGACATTTTTTATTAAATTCAATTACAGTAATAAACTAAGACAAGCATCATGAAAATAGTAATATAGCATTTCTTTCATTTATAATTAAGGCCTTTGAATTTGGGATTTTATTAGTAGCTAATAGGAGAAGCTAGGTGAGTAAGAAATGTTATCAATATATATAAAATATCTGTTTATTTATATAAAAATATTTGTTTAATCTACACTGGTCTTCAGGAGTTGAATTTCCCATAATGCTTCAGCCAATCATATCTTCGCTGAAATTATTCCACCTGAAAAACTGAAAATAAATAATAACAAAATTTTCTGTTAAATTGAACAAACTGAAATGGAAGGGTGGAGCATTTTAGTTTCTATAAATGGAATCATTTAGTTCCTATAAGAACTTCCATGGTGGGCCTGAACCTGTATTAACGCTGTAATACCAGTTTCTGACACCAGGTGGTGACACACGCACATCACACGGGCCCATGACACAACGTCACATCTGGAGCTGCTGCTGGTCTCTCGAAATATGTCATAAATCACATTTCCCTCCTGGTCATCTGTGGTGCCTTGAGAAACAGCACACTGTACAGTGCAGTTTCTGATGAAGCCTCCCTCTCCTAGAACAATTCTTATTCCTTATATATTCTTATTTTCACAGTATAATTCTAATTTCATTCAAAACGTTTGAATAATGAGGTTATGTAGAAAACAGTAAAATTAAGCAGCTAACTTTCACAGTGTGAAACTTTTGTTGTATGTTTAGAGCTTCACTTGTGTTCTTCACTGCTTATGATGAAGAAATCCCCTTGAACTCCCTGGGTCAGTGGTGGCCTAGCAGTTAAGGAAGCAGCCCCATAATCAGAAGGTTGCCAGTTTGAATCCTGACCCGCTAAGGTGCCACTGGGGTCCCCTTTGATGAACATAATGTCCCCAGATGGCTGCCCACTGCTCACCAAGGGTGATGGTTAAATACAGAGGACAAATTTCACTGTGTGCACCGTGCTCACTTTTTCACTTTTTTTTGTTCATCCCCGTTATGAACGTTTGAGAGTTGTGTCACTGTAGGATTTAAAGTCTGAGGGACTCGGCTGTCTCCCTCACCAGTCCCTCTTGTTGGTAAGAGTTCTGGCTGCTTTGGAGCGACATGAAAGAGGATGATGCTGAAAAAACTGGGCTTTTGTGCACCATTGAGAGGTGAAGGGGGGGCCGTAGTGGAGGTCACCCACCCTGCCAGTCATGATTAGGTGGCATTAAGAGCTTTTAGCGGAGTTAACACGATGGTACAAGGGACTTTTTGTCCATGGTCCACGCTGTCCATATGCCAAGGCTGAAAATCACACCCCCTGGAAAAAGAGAAAGTGTTTTTGCTCTTTCATTCTTTCTCCATTCTTTCTTCCTCTGTCCTGGCTCTCCGGGGCATTTCCTCACATTGTTTCCATACTTTCTCCGTCCTAACTTCTCAGCGGGATCCCTAATCGCTCAATCAAAATGGCCATGAATGTAAATGAATGCAGGAGGCCGAGTTCGTTCTCACTCGCAGGATTCCGTCCTGGCGAAGACATGTCATGTTCTTGAAGAGCAACTTCTCTTTCCGTGCCTCTCCGACCACTCGTGTGGTGGAAACAGGCCTGAGGCGGGGATGTTTCTCGACGTCGATGTCATCGCTCGAGCGTCTCGTAATGAAATAAAGCCTTTGCACATGACTCTGGCGGTTCTGAGCTGGGCCGTTTGATGAGCGACCGCAGCATGCATCCAAATTGTTAGCACTTTACTCATGGTGTGTGAAGCAGCTCCTCCTCTGCTTTGTGAAAGGGAGAGCAATGGGACTCTGGCCACCCTCCTGAGGTGAGATGCACCAGACATGTTGTCCCTCTAACCAGTGACTGTCGGTCAGAATTGTGTGTCAATGTATCTCACACATTTTTTAAAATACATTGGCACGATAGAAGTAATCAATATATTTTATATATTTACAATATTTTCCATTTTTCCATTGTAAATTTCCCACTTGTAGGACTAATAAAGGATCATCTTATCTTATCTCTTATCTTATTTCCATTATAGATACAAGTACTGTGGACGTTTAAAAAACAGCCCTGTTAAAAGGCCAGATTTTGTGATAAGGTTGTAACAAATCATTTCTGATGATGAAGAGGAATTTCATCTTCCAACATGACAATGACCCCAGACGTACATCCAGATCCACAGAAAAATCCACATGATTGTGGAATGGCCCAGACCTAAATCCACCTGCAGAGGGCTGTGCAATAGGGCTGTGGGTTGGAATGCAAGACGTGCCAAGCTGTTCTGAATGATGGAGTTAAGTTATTGAAGGGTTTGCACACTTGAGCAACCGCTTTATTGAGCTGTTTTCTGCATTTTTCCAATAAAATTTTAATGGTAGAGGTTAAAGGTTATTAAAGATGGGAAAAATTAATCCTGTCATTTAAACAAGATTGTGTTGACTTTTTATATCCACCGTAAATTCACTCATTATGATTCTATTTTTTTATATATGATACACAAAAATAGAATACACAAAGGTAATGAGCCAAACCTGCCAAATGTTTTTGGCAGACTAGCTGCCCTTCATATATCATATATAACATAGAATGTTCGATTTATTGCTCGATTTGACTTGTAATTTGACCTCGTTTGGCGTTTCAAAGTTTGCAGACGGCCCCTGAAACTCTTCTTGCATGAAAGGATAATCCTGCAGATGGGTTATCACCGCTTTCTGATTGGTTCATTTGTGTAGCGCCTCCAGTAGGTGAAATGTCCCCGGCTTCCTGTGCGGCGGATGGCGGACAGGGGAGTGAGCGATGGCCCTGCTGGGTTACATAACGCCAGCGACGTTCGCAGAGCTCCAGTCTGGACTGGGAGAGATGAACAGGAGCGGTGTGTGTGTGTGTGTGTGTGTGTGTGTGTGTGTGCACTAAGCACCCCTGTGGGAAAATATTCCTATACAACAGGCAGCCGACAACCAGAAAAAGGCCCTTCATTCTCACACACACACTCACACACATATACACACCAGCTCCCTCCTTTTCACCATTTCACAGACTCGCCAGCCAGCAAAAGGGCCCTGTATAAGCCCCTTTAGATCCCCTTGATATGGTAATGACCGAAAGAGGCATTATTTGATGTCGAGATTTCTTTTTCTTGTTGTGTTGAGAGGCAGTGAGCATTCAGCTGTGGCTTCTGGGAGACTCGGTGAGGAGGCGGGCCCGCCGCGCACCGCCACGCTTAATATTCCCATCAAGTCGGCCTGCTGTGGGACCGGGGTGTGTGGGACCTGCACTCAGGTGAAGGATGACGTTCGGTTTACCAAAATCCAGAGTCAGGAGACTGATGTGAGGAAGGGGGGGGGTGTCATCACTTTTTAATAATTTCACTTAGTCTGTAGATTTATGCCCATTTAATATTTTTTAAAGCACTTTGCATTGGCCCTGTGTACGAAAACGTGCTATAGAAATTTTATTTGATTTTAAAAGAAAATCATGCATTGTGTTAATTTGAGGGGGCAGCGGTGGCCTAGTGGTTAAGGAAGCGGCCCCATAATCAGAAGGTTGCCGGTTCGAATCCCGATCTGCCAAGGTGGCACTGAGGTGCCACTGAGCAAAGCACCGTCCCCACACACTGCTCCCCGGGCGCCTGTCATGGCTGCCCACTGCTCACTCAGGGTGATGGGTTTCAATTTCACTGTGTGCACCGTGTGCTGTGCTGCTGTGTATCACATGTGACACTCACTTCACTTTTATTTGCTATGGAACTTTGCCACAGTAAGAAAGGCATGAAGAGTATAATAAAATTCAGTGGTTGAATGGACATTTGTGTTAATTTCATATAAAGACATGAGCAATTCAAATTCAATAAAACTCAGTAACAATGGCTACAATATTTATAAATCTATAATTAAAATGTTTAAAATATAGGACTCAAATGTGATCCAGTGCACTGTAAACTGTGACATTTAAAAAGGCAATTATCATTTTTATAAGGTTTTGAGCAGAACGTTAAGTTTATTCAGTCCCACTTGAGTCACTGTCACCAGCTTCTGCCCCCCCTCCAGCACATTTGGAGCTTTTGGAAACGACTTTGAACTTCCTTCTCCAGCTCGCCGGCCCACTTACTTTCTGTTGCAACCTGCACCAGCTTTAAAGGGCAAATTACAGTCAAATGTTTCGGATTTCTCTCTCCAAGGAGCCTGCGGTTTTTCTGCAGCTCCCTAATAGCCGGGTAGTGTTTTAATAACCGAGTCAGCGCACACAGCTTAATTACTGTTTTTGCACCTAAACCGCCAAAGCGCTTCATTTTGGGGGCTAATCTGGGAAGAGGTGATTATTAGCGCTGGATGAGCGGGGGCCGAGGTCACGCACACGCGTCCACGTGACCGGCGGAAAGGTATCTGTCTGAGAGCGGATGCGTTTAAGACATCTGGTCCCCGAGCTGAGACCAGACAGACAGGCAGATGTGTGTTCCTGCACGTCAGCCGGGCCGCCATGAATAAGTTATTGTGCAAGGCAGGCTGGGAATAATGAATAAATAACTTTTGGGCAGAAGGCGGCTCTTATTGCTGGATGTGTGTGGCAGGGTGTGTTGCTCCGCCCCCACAGCACGACCGGGGCTTGTGTCCAGGGGTGGCAGGGTGTCACCGCTGGACAGTTCGCACCACCTTCCAACAACGGCCCGCCCCCTCCGGCCGCAGACAGAACAGTCGGCGTTACGCACCGACTCGTTTTAGGCTTAATTCGATTTGCTGAACAGACACTTTAATCCCGGATCAGGGCCCGGTGACTGTGGCTCTTGGGCGTGAGTTTGTTCTTCTCGCCCGTAATTAGCAGAGTTTTGTTAATCACTAATGCCGGTTTACCTGCCGCTTTGGGATTAGAGGCTGGAACTGCTAATTAAACCACGTGAGCCTTTTTTTAAGCGCCATATATTTCATCTCTAGCGCCATATATTTCATCTCTAACCTCACTCGTCGTGATGGATGAGGAAGGAATTTCACTGGCAGCCAATGGTAATTGCTTTGTCTCTAAGTGCCTGTTCACATGTGAGCCTGTGGTTGTTTGTTCTGGAAGATGGAGGTGCTGTTGACAAGCCTGGTGGCGTGAGGACGATGTGAAGTCGAAGGGAATTCGATTGCACACACCTACACACGCACACACACACACACACACACACACACACACACACACAGTGCATTTGAGGTGAGCATGCTCCAATGATGGAGCTACATACATGTTCATCCAATAATCCACTCCAAGACAAGACCAAATAACTCCAAACGTTCCATGAAACGTTCCAAATGCCTGATTTATTGAGTTATTAATAATATTGGAATTGATCATATTCAGAATACATAGTGGTATTTAAACATTTCATGCATTAATGATCAAAAACATGCTCATCAATCAACAATAAATTTGGACCCTGACTCTCAATCAGGGAATTACCACTAGATGGAGAGGTGTGTTTGTGAACATGCAGGACAAATTGACAGGTGATCTTAATATATGTTGCTTATGGATTAATTATCAAATATTGCCAACTAGCATGTTGATGGACTGATAAAGTTAAAGTTCTCAAACTGCAAACTCAATCTTGTTCGGACAGTTTTGTGTATTCGGCCTCACTTTATCTTATTTAAATAGAAATCTTATCTTAATGGTACTTAAAAGTTATCCGCAGCACAAACACTCAAGCAGCCCAGTTGGGTGTGATTATAGTGAAATTAGGGGTAAAGAACAATACCTTCTCCAATCCTTTCCAATCCTTTCAAATAATGAGCTATTCAAAATGTATCTGCATCCTTATTAAACGAATTAATCCAAAAATCAAATAAACACGTCTTTCCCCTTCATATTGTTTTATTGCATTTTCTGAACTATTTCTTTACGAATGTCCCTGGTGAGTCATGTCCCAGTAAATCCTGTTGCGGAAAACGACCATTTCCCAGGGTGCCATGCTTGTTTGCCCCCACTGTTTTTATGAACTGCACGAAACGAGCACTGGTTTCAGAGGCAGCGGCCCCTCTCACAAACTCCAGAAGATTCAGTGGCCTGTCCGTCCATCTGGTCAGCGGGGTCCACTGGCTTGACATCTGGCAGCAGATCATCACTCAGATCCCGGCCAGCTTTGACGGTCCTTGTCATCCACACGTAGATGAATCGCTCTCTGGTTCTAGTTAAACGTGCCGTTATTTTCTAGCCTCGTTTTTTCATTAAAAATGTGCACCATAGAGAGGATTTCCTGTAGTTGCTTTATGAGGTTCTGCAGCTGCTGCAGCACAACCACGAACAACATGTTAATATGTCTGCATTTGCCGTCCACACGTATACATGGACAAGAGAAATTCACTCAGTTTTTAGAAAATAACTGTTCCGTGTCTCCTAAAATGCCATTTCCCATTTTAGAGAGATAACCATCACGTGTACGGGAACTAGACACTGTCCATCGCTGTGTGTGTGTTGGGTGGTGACACAGTAGGGACATCACGAACGCAAAAGCAACAAAGAAAGTTACATACACTTAAAGTTATAGACGATGTGTTCATATCAAATACAGAATATTGCACATAATACTTGATGTATGAATGCAGTGGCCATTAACTTTCACATAACCACGTTGACCCTACTGGGCCACCATGGGACAGGTGGTAGTAGCCTAGTGGGTAAGACACTCGCCTGTGAACCAGAAGACCCGGGTTCAAATCCCACTTACTGCCATTGTGTCCCTGAGCAAGACACTTAACCTTAAGTTGCTCCAGGGGGGGACTGTCCCTGTAACTACTGATTGTAAGTCGCTCTGGATAAGGGCGTCTCATAAATGCTGTAAATGTAAAATGTAAATGTAAAGGGTCGTCAACAAACAGCAGAATGAATGGAGCATGAAATATTTAACACGGTCAAATACGAAAGTTAGCGAGGGTCATAAACGTCGTTTTCCAAAGAGTGACGAGGAAATGAAAGTGTGGCGGCCGTCCGGAGTCACCAACAAACCGTATGTGAACTTCACACATGAACATTCTTCAGTGCACTGGGGTGTACACACTGCCCGTCATTTTATTCCCATGGTTCCAAAATCTGCTAATAGAGATATGGGACGAGATATGTGACCTGATCATTGTTCGCAGTGTGAATAATCTGCACCATTAATCTTAGATGAAAGATACTTGTTGATCTCAGTGTTTCTTTCTAATGACCCACCTAGTGTTGACGGCCTTGGTCTGGGAGCAAGAGCCCGTCTATGAGAAGCCGTTTTGTCGGCGCCGGTGATAGGTTGAGTTTCGAAGAGCGCAGCTTTCCAGGGATGTCACCATCTGTCATTGATCAGGTGGTGTTCAGGATTGCTGGCCCAGAGCAGCTGAAGGGTGACGGGGCCGCACAGTCTCTTCAGATCATGGTGAAGCCGGCAGAAAGCCGCCAGCCTGCAGTGTAAACAGCAGATTAGCGCACTGTAATGCAGATCAGATGTCCACGCTGCTAATGACAGAGGATAGAAAAATCCCATTAAAATGACCACAACCAGCCTCAGTAAATCCTACATTTGCATGAATCCCATTCAAGTGGGCCGTGACGTCGGACCAGGAGCATTCCAGGATGAAACGTGATGAAACAACACTAAAATGCCAACCGGATGAATATTCAATGGCTCAACTTGGACCATGTAGGAACACCTGACCATAATTTTTTAATTATTATTATCATTTTTAATTATCGCGAGAGAGATGTAAAAATGGATGCTGAGGAGATGAAAAGGAGGTTAGCCTGTGGCGATTATGTTTTAAACCCGATCAATCGGCGCACCTTTCCCTTCCTAGTTAGTCTTGTTACGTGGACGAAGAAAGCTTGTCGGGTCGAGTTGGGTCAGGCCGAATTCTGCCAGGCTCTAATTTACTGCATTTGGCTACTTCAAACTGCCGTTATGTGTTAAGTCTGGGCTTGTCATGTTAACAAAAAGGCGTGTTAATGAGCAGTTTTGAGGTGTTTCATCAAATGATGTCAAGCCTGAGGATGCCTACACATGCCAGCAGGCTCCACGCATTGAGCGCTAGTTTGAAAATAGCGGCCGGTGACAACATTTGCTTTCTTTTGCCAACATTTTCGTTCGGTTAATGGTCCTTCTTCTTGTCGGGCATGAAGGAAGCGACTGGCTTGCTGTGTTCGAGGTTCGTGTAAACAAGATGTTTTCTCCACATTTGGTCCAGGTTATGCGTGCACGTGGGCCGGTCCTCCGCAGCCATTTCTCAGAATAAATGCTTGCAGCCAGTGGTGGTGGTTAGATGGATGTGTTGCACATCTGCTGCTAAACGGCACCGAGCACGTTTGATTTTATTGCATTTCATGTTTCGCCTATCGCTGTTTTATTTCCACTTTTATGAAAACGTAATTGGACAGGCTTTTAGAATGAAGCTGTCGATTGTGTGTGCTGTTGCAGATTAAATTTATGTGTTTTTGTCGTTTCGTCAAGCCAGGAAATTTGGCTGTAAAATGCTATTTTTGGTCTGAGAAGCATCGGTGCAAGACGTTGGCTGAAGCTCAGTGCGAAATACGCCGGACAGGCCGCTCTTCCCCAGGGGCCTCCCCTCTCCCGGGCCCGATGGCACTACTCCGCTCTGTCAGTCAAGCCCACATGGTTCCGTTTGTGACCCAGAGAAGAAAACAGAAAAACCCCAAATGCAATCAAATTCTTATTAGAGGCAAAATGGCAGATAACAATCTAAAACATACTCCGGCTGGGGCCTTCGACGTGATTCAGAACAGCCGCGGATTCGGCGTGAAGAAAAGAGAGCGAAGGCTCATGAAGTTGCCCACAAGCACACAGACCGTCCGCATACAGCCACAATGTGATGTGCTTTGTTGAACTCATACTTAATTTCTGATACCTAATATGAGATTTTGGGATTTTCTTATTCTGGAACTGGATGGAGATGTAGTTGGGACGTGAATTGGCCCCGTGGCCTCGTTCGGCGTTCTCCAGGAACGTAACTGGATGCGTTTGGCCTGGTGACAGATGTGCTGTCTCCCTCCGAACCCAGTGCCGCCATGTGAGACTCATATGGCAACAGCATGCTCAGTCTCACCCCGTTAAATCTGAACTTAATTAGTTAATGAACTAAAGGCTTTGCCTTTTTTGGGCACGACGAATGGAAAGAACAATGAAAAATATGGGAATTAGAGAGGCTGAAAAATGGCAAAAAAATAAAACAAACAAAAGTACAAAGGGGGAGCGATGACTTCAAAGGACGTTTTAATTCCTCTTACGCTGTTTGAAGTGAAAAAGCACCAAGTTAATGGAGCCTCGGCTGGTCCGTCCTCACGCCACATGCACGAAGTGGAGAGATGTCACGCGGGCTTGACGGAAGTCTCCGGAACACTTTATTTTCCTCTCGTGACCCCCTGGAATCGTGACGTCACAACATGCAGGTCACCTGTGTCCCAGTTTACATTTACAGCATTTTTCAGACGCCCTTATCCAGAGCGACTTACAATCAGTAGTTACAGGGACAGTCCCCCCCTGGAGCAACTTAGGGTTAAGTGTCTTGCTCAGGGACACGATGGTAGTAAGTGGGATTTGAACCCGGGTCTTCTGGTTCATAGGCGAGTGTCTTACCCACTAGGCTACCTCCCAGCTGCCATGGGAACTATTTCAGCATTAATGTTCATTCAGGTCCAGTACATTGATTGGACTAAATATCATTTAAACATCAACACCATTTTTGCCTTTTTTAATTGTTCTTTTTTTTTGTTGCTCGTAATATGTCTGAAAGACACAATTCAGAATCAGAATCGCGCTTGTGATAGTGAACACATACATGGAATTTGAGTTCCCATGATGGCGTCTCTCAAACAGTATAAAGAACAACAACATCAGAATGCAATTCCTGTAAATAAATGGTGAAAATGGCCGAAAATGGCTTAATCCATTCAAGGCACACTTCCACCACCTTCTTCATGTTTACAAGTTATGGTTGCCTTCCAAAAAAAGCACTTTTATTACTTTTAATTGAAACTTTTAATGTTGCTCAGTCAATCAGAGTTCAGGAATTCTGCAATACTCATTTTCTTTGCAGAGTTGCATCATAAAACAGAAAAACAATTGTAGATAATTGATTAAAAAGTGATCTATAAGGGTGGTGGAGAAGGGCGAATAAAAGATTTTATCTGGGAGAAGCAGCGATTGTCAAGGTGTCATGAAGGCCGGGCCTGACTGCGTGACCCCATCGACTTCAGCAATCAGCGCCGGCGATCGGGCCAAATTGAATATCGACTTGGAGCGGCTCCCGGTTTTTTTTTGCCATTCGTGTGACATGTTGATCCTTTTTACTCTCCTGCCCGTGCTGCGAATGAAGATGCTGAACCATTAAAACTCATTATAGTGTCAGCGAAGGGTTTCTTCAGAGCTTGGTGACAGGGACGTGTCTTTTTGGGGTGAGCAGCCCTCGTCTGTTTTGTCTCCGTTTCTGAACCATTCCCACCAAGGATAAAAATGGCTGCATGGACCTCAAATAGCTTGGCTCCAGGTTCTGGGCCGGGTAAGTGCAGTGGTGGAGCAGTGATGATCTGGGGGCTGCTCCCAATTGGCCGTCATTTCATCTCATTCAAACTGCGTGGTCAGGCAAGAAATGTCTGGCGGCTGGACCAGAAAAATGGGACTTGTGCATTCTAAGTTAGAAAGTTTTATTCTGAGCCAGTGGTGGATTATTCCCTAAATGCTGATGATTAGAGGTACACGTACACGACACCGCTCTCTCACCATCTGCATATGATTTAAATCTATATAGATATAAATCTGTTATTCTTTTCCACCAAATGTATGTTGCTCTGTGACGATTTGGAAAAGCCATCGTTTGCCTTGTCGCCGGTGGGAAGCTTCACAGGCTGCGTGTAGGGAGCGGGTGTACCTGTTCGGAGGAAGTTCCAGCCTCCTGAAAGTTTTCACCCGGCCTCCCTCCGCTCCGCATCATTCCGGACCCCTTGATGTGCGCTGGCACCGCCTCACAGCGTCTGCCAGGCCTTTGGATCTCTGCAGGGGGCTATCTCCACACCCCTGCCTCCGAGCCCCCGACTCCCCAACAAACATGCCGCCATGAGGAGATTGTCACCCAGACCCTGTAATTGGACTTTCAGATCTTCAGAACTGAAGGACCCCCTCTCCCCCTTCCGCACCTTGCCTTTTATGTTTTCAAAGTTGCTCGTGTTTTCGGTCGGGGAGCTGATGGGAGTTTCGGGGAGTTCTGAAGACCACCTGTTCTGTAGCTCACCTGTCACAGAGCTTCTAATGCAGCTGCGCTCCAGAGAAAAACGGAATGTTTAAGGTGTGGGTTCCAAAGGCTACTTCAGCACCTGTGGTCTGACCTGAGATCTTTTCTTATGAGAGACTCGGTGGTGCGGCCACTGGCCAGAACTTTCGAAAGGTGACCCAGGTGAGAACCTCTGCTACCCCTGCACTTCTCTCCAGCCTGCACAGCTTCTTCTGATTGTGAGCTACTGGTAGGTCGCCATGTCGACGTCTGTGTTCATTGTCCAGGTTATGGACCCAGATGGGTGAGAGGGGGGCTGAAAAGGACGAGCACAGAGCAGCCACCAGCAGGACCATGTTTCGTGGATAAGAGATGCCTATGATCCAGTGTGGAGCAGGTTCATTTCTGAGTGTAAAACATCCATATTGTCCATTATGAAGATATTTTTTCTTTGGACCATGTAGTAATATCTTCTGGAAAAATGAAACATCTGTACAGTAGAATTCATCTGAGCCGCCAGACTGAGCGTAATACGGGACACATGAAAGTGACAGAAATCCTTTTGTCAAACGGCCACAATCCTCCGCCTGATCTCTTCCGATAACGTTGCCTATTGACGGGAAGGGGGCTGCAGCGGGGCCATCTGTGGAAGATCTCGGTGGCTAATTAAATTGATCCGGAGGAAAATGACTCTGCGTCCGCCCAAGGGGCATTAGTGGCGGGTGTGTGTGTTTGCCGTGGTCTTAGCGAATGAAGGACAAAGCCGAGGTGCGGTGTGTTTTGTTATTGGCCTTTAAAGGAGAGGATATGGACTAATCCCATTAGTGTGTGTGCCGTATTACAGGAAGCGGTAATCTCAGGAATTTTCATCAGCAACCCGACTTCATCAAGGCCTCCTGGTGGAAAAATATTAATATTTTACAGCAAATTTCAGCAAGGAAAGTTCAGCTGGGGTTCCCAGCGCAGGTCCGTGGCCCAACAGGAACCATGTGTTTGTCTGTTAGTTATTACGGAGGAATTATTCAGAGTCGGGGCTTTACGAGACGCACGGACACGGCTTTCTCTCCCTCTCTCCAGCCACTTCCTTTTCCCACTTTCTGCCTTTCCTCCTTCCTTCCTTGTCTGGTGGTTCCCGTCTCTGGGAAAATTGTAAACACATCGTGATCAGAGGCGGGATGCTTTGATCCTGTCCGGCTTCTGAGACCCTGGTGGCACTTTGATCTGGAGGAGGGGGTGCGATCAATAAAGAAGTCTTGCGGCTTTGTTTGAAGATGAAGGCCTAAGTGTGAGGCGACCTGGATGGGACTGGACTGGACTACCGAGACGGACGGACCTTCCAAGTTCAAGATGTTTCAGAAAAAATATGGTTCAAAATAAACAGGGGCATCTCCAACAAGCAACCACCAGGAACTGGTACAGAAACTTTCATTTTAATTACATTCTGGAAAAGGGACAACATCTACAGATAATTCATTATGCACCAATTTCTGAATGGGCTTCACCAGTAAAGATATATATTTTGCGACTGATATGAAACCATCTGACTTTTACTAAGACTGCCTGAAAATTCAGGAATGAAACCTGAAGAAAAAATTGCATTTAGAAGCATCGTCAGCATTACAAATTCATAAGTAATAAAGAAACAAGTCAAACAGCATCTAGAATCTTTATAAAACACCTCCCAGTTCAACAAAAGTCCAGAAAAATGATTTATTCCTGAAAGGAAATATGCAATTTACAGTTTAATTTTGATGAGTGACCTCATTCACATTTGGAGCAGTTTTACAGACGTCCACATCCCTGCTTCTCATCTCTGTAAGAGCTGCTGTTCATCTCCCCGTGAGGAGAGATTTTGTTCCTGTTGTTAAGTTGTGTAGGGCCAGGCTTACGTGAAACCTGAGATCCCGCTGTTTTATCTGTGGATCAGCGCTCACCTCAGGGCCCACAAGAAAAGAGGAAAGGAGACAAAACAGGATGTGCCGACCACGCCCCGCTTCGCCGTTCCCCCTCGGGCGGCCGCCACGCCCACACTTACAGACCCTGACCAGCTACCAGGCGGACTAGACAGCGTAGGCTGTGGGACTGTAATTCCACACCTTACACATTCATCCCTGACTGTCTTCAGTGTAAATAGACACGGGGGGAGAGAGAGAGAGAGAGAGAGAGAGAGGAAGGGGGGGGCCTACATCCCTCCACAGGTGACTAAAAACCCACCAGCGTGGGATTTATTTATTCCTGCCAGTTTCAGCCTCAGACGTTCCATTTCCAGCCGGTCTGCCACCCTGCTGGCACTTCTTTTATATCCACAACTCAGACTTTATTCCGGGTTCATTCATTTCGTGGCAAAATGACCTTCTGTTGTGGATGAAACGCATTTCAGGGATGAAGCAACTTTCTGTGGACTTTTGGTGGCTGAAATACAGATTCTGTTATATATATATATATATATATATATATATATATACACACACACACACACACACACACACACACACACACACACACACACTAGACAGCATCTTTGTTGATAAAGATGTGACGGAGTTTGTCTTGCTGTGGACAAAATTAAGCAAGAAATAAGCTGACTTTGTCATTACATAATTCATTTTTTGGCACACAATGTGTTTTGTGCAGAGAAATAAGTTGCCACTTGACGGCCCACACTCAGTCTCATCTGAAAGGGAAAGTAACGTGATTGTCATTGTGAGATACTGCAGCACAGCACACAGTGACACAACGAAACGTGTCCTCTGCATTTAACCGTCACCCTTGGTGAGCAGTGGGCACAGTGACCGCCGCCCGGGGAGCAGCGTGTGGGGACGGGATCGTCATGAAGGGGACCTCAAGGGGACCTCAGTGGCACCTTGGCGGCCCGGGATTCGAACCGGCAACCTTCTTGTTACGGTTCGAATTAAGCTTCCTTAAGCCAGCCGGCTATGCTCATCCTCACATCCGGAAATAATTACAGCATCGGTTGGACAGTGGTGTGCCGGTGTGTCAAACGTCTCCTTTCATATTACGCTGATGTTGTGAAGATGCTCAGTGATGAAGGCCGGTGTCGGATGTCCCAGCCAATAAGACCAGGCCAGATCACTTCTTCCTCTCTGACTGTGTTTTTTTCCTGGTACAAGTCACCAGGCCACCGTGAATGATTAAATGCAGATTCCTGCCAGCGGTCTGGACTGCAGTTGTTGTAATAATAAAAATGAACTTCTAATCAGAATCAGAATCATTTCCCCGAATCATCTCCTGGTCTCCACAGTGTGTGGTTTTAAATTAAATGGCAGAAACCATTCAATATAAATTTTAATTTATGATTTTTTCACAACATGTAAATTGAAAGATTTTTCTTCCTTGGCAAATGAAATAATTTTTTACTTTGATGATCCGCAGTAGGATCGCACTCATAAATGAATAATTCTAATTTCAGCATTGTGGCAACGTGCAAAATTAAAATAGCATCCATCACGTCTGCAGATAAATTACAGATGAATAAGATGTGCACAGTATCATGGGAAAGCATTTTATTTCAGACTGTCCACTGTTGGGTTGAGTTTCCATCAAACATAATTACATTTCACACTATAATAAAAATGCATATTTATAAAGACATGTTTCTACAAATTCTTGCTAAATACCTTTCAACCAGCAAATAATTCATATTTTCACGAGTCAAATGTATTTTTATTAAGAGCAGAAAAGTACATATTTAACATATTTTTACTTTGAAGTTGATTACTATTTTGTCGACTAGATTTGCTCTAAATATTTAGAAATCCTGGGATTTCTTCAGTCTTGAAATTGCTTTATAAATCATAATAGTCTCAGTTTACAGAGTGCTCATGTCATGCTAATGATATTTTATAGATATTTACCATTTTAATAAACTTTACATTCATTTGAGGCAGGATTCAAGACAAAATGCAGCCTAAAAGAAATGCATGTGTGTCTTTATTAAGGATGTCATGTTGATGTCATCTTTTTATTAGAGCTGTCATCCAGAGTCATTACACAACCGAAAGCAGAGAGCAGCACGTACTCGTGTTTCAAGGGAACGCCTACATTAAACATTGCAATAAATACAAACGTAGCTATGTACAAAAGTTAATTTATTTCGGAATATTTACATCTGCTCAGGCGCAGTTTACACTCCTAAAATCCTTCTCATCGGGTCCGCGCATCACGCAGAATAAAAGCGGCCTATGTACAGCGTTACTGGAGATGTGGGCGCAACAGAAGCCCTTGTTCCCAGAGGCAAACGTAAAGCGATTCGTATGGAAACTGGTCTTCTTGCATTGGATTTGATTATTTGTGCCTGACAGAATGGTTCCTTCGTAGGTGCCAGTTTAGTAACCGGTGGCTCGGTGCAGTATAAGGTGAGCGAGTGTGAATGGTAAAATAGTGTATTATGACGTGTGTGTGGCAATCATTCCCTGTTTTAATATTCTTATCATTCTTTTTTTTGCAATATTGTTCACACTCTCATACTGATCACCTCTCACCTTCTCAATAAAACCCTCTTCTTCTGATGTAGATTAATGTTGGTAATTTAGGAATTTCGTCTCACAGTGGTTTGGTCAGTGGTGATGATGGATGGACATTGTGGGTAATGCCACGCCCCTGCTGTCCAGGAGTGGGCGGGGTCATGTGTGCGGAGTGGCGTTGGCAGCAGTGAGCTGTTTTTAGACCCACGAGGGAACGTCCCCGTCGTCCGCGGGCGCTGCTGTCCTCTCGCTGAACCTTCCCAGCCTGCATCAGCGTGTCGGCGGAGTGCTGACGTCCCCCAGTCCCACAGGAGCGTCATCAGCAGGAACAGCGAGGTTCAGAGTGAGGACAGTGCGCACTCACGCTCGCTCACACATACTCGCCATCCCTCTCTCCAGTGTGTGTGTGTGTGTGTGTGTGTGTACTAAATTCTTCTGGCCTTTGGGCAATAAGTACAAATGAGCAGAGCTGCTTTGCAGCTTCGTGTTGGGATTGTTAGAAGCTTCGAAATGTCTCTGTGGAGCTGGAGAAATCCCACGATGTCGCCCAGCTGGGTTAAAGAGAAGAAATGAAAATGTTTCGTAACGATGGGGAACGGGTGTGTGTGTGTGCACATACGTGCATGCGTGTGTGTGTGTGTGTGTTCAGTCGCTCTGCTCCTGGGTTCTGCGCTGGCTCTGGTGCCAGAGGGCTGTGGGGAGGTTCTGGCAGCCCATGTACTCTCGCCTCATCTCAGCCTCCGTCAGCGCGGGGGTGGAGTTACACGGCGCCCCGGCCAGGGTGACGTTCAGCTGACCTGCCGCCGTGTCCCTCAGGTGAGGCATGACGGCGTTCTGAAACGAGACGAGACCGTCACAGAAGATCTTCTTCAGGGGACAAATGAAGGGCTTGTGGGGCTGTACCTTGCTGAGATGGTCTATGAGACACTGTGTGGGCAGCAGCGATGCCCACGACTCGGCCACGGCCACCCAGGGCAGGGCGCTGAGGAGCAGCACGTTGGGGTGCTTCGCCGAGCCCCTCAGCCTCTTACTCAGCGCGCCGCTGTAGCTCTGCTCCACGAACAGCAGCACCCGCCGCGCCCGGCAGCCGGCCAGGTCGGACAGCAGCTCGCCCACGGAGTAGCGCTCCTTCAGTTCGGCCTGCGAACAGAGGATCATGGACCTTCTCATCTCCAGCTGATGTTCAATATAAAATGAAACCATGAGAGGCTACAGTTGAAGGGCCTTGTTAGACATGATGGAAACATTTCCTCAGGTTTTATTGCCGTAGCATTGTGATGAAATAATCCAGTGTACATCGCAATCTTTACTGTAGTGGTCGATGATCTTCATGTGCAGAGCCTGGTCCCATGAATTGCTTATCAAAGAAATAAAATCTATCAAATGTATAAAATGCCTCACACCTGGCAACGGATATCAGAACAGTTTCTTCTCCAGAGCATCTAGTGTACAAACCGATCTCAAAACGGCCCAAACCATTTATTTTACCCCCAAGGGCAGAATTGAAAACTGCCCAATCTGGCAACACAGCCTCAAACTTTTCTCAAAATTTAAGTCAATCAGCAATGATATAACATAGTAGCTAATTTGTACAATTGCATCATGATTTCTTCATTGCAAATGTTTGCTTAATTAGTTAACTTTTTTAATCCATTTGACGACCCTACTTGTGGCAGACATTACCTGCTGGTTACCAGCGGGTTGATTATGGTACGTGACAGACAGCATACGTGAGAGAACGAATGAAAAAGAATTAAAATGGGATTTGAGTTGCAGTGAGAGAGAGTGACTTTGATTCAACACCGTCAAACGACATTATCAGACGTGCTAATTCTTCATTAATGAATCATATCCTGACGTTGTGCCCTGCAACAGCCATCAAGGGTAAAATTCTTCAAACGTCTTTAATGCATGTTCATTTTTGATTATTACATTTACATTTAAGGCATATGGCAGACGTCCTTATCCAGAGCGACTTACTTATTTGGCCTCAGGGGACTTAAAATGTCACCATCTATCCAATCTGGACTTTGAGGTGGACACCTTGACAGGTTCCCCTCCCTGCTCTTCACAACCAGGAGGTCATATAGAAGCAGCAGTTGAGGAGACGCAGGCAAACAATGAAGGTTTGCCAGATGGCGGCAGCATAAGCCTTCCGAAAGACGATATTTCACACGAGCCCCCTGCCCCGTCTAGCCGCTCTCCTGATCTTGTGTGGTCCGTCCGCTCCTTTGTCCCTATGTGGCTATCTGGGGATCGGGTTGTCCTCGGAGTCCCCATTGTTACCTCGGCCTGGCCCGCGGCATATGGCCGAGGATTACGGACCACCTTTACGGCGAGGAAGGTGGGATTTGGCAGAGCCGGGGATGAGTTCGTCAGACATTAAAAGGGTTCTAATTAAAGGTGAAAGCTTTCAGGAATGAGTGGCCTTAGTCCCACATGAAAAGGGGGTTTAAGGGGACAGAATGGACCCGTGGTCAGGTGGTCCATATGCCGGATTAAGGTGTCTGAGGTCCATTTTTTTTTACTGATCTTCACACAACAGGAAGACCAGTAATAAACCGTCGGCCTCAGATCCACCGTAATCGTATTACGAACAACAGAGGGAGACGAGAAGCATTCCTGCTCCAGTCAATAGGGGGGTGTAAACCGCCTTTTACCGCCTCCCCACTTCGAAGCGGCACGCGCCGGACTCATTAACCGGGAGATAAGAGCGCCGTTTGGACATTCCTCACTAATGGCTGGCGAGTTCCGGCTTGCGCTTCCTGTGGCCGCGGCGCCATTCCTGCCACGCGCTTGCCGTTAATTGCATCGTGCCACGTACGGTGCGTTTAGTCACGTGTTACGTCTTGTCCTCACCAGATTTAGGATTTAGTTGCAGTGTAAATTATTTATTTGAGGATTTACGTGATCTCACTCAGGGGCCAGTGCTGGCCTACCGGTTACGGAAGTGGCCCCGTAATCAGAAGGTTGCTGGTTCGAATCCCGATCCGCCAAGGTGCCACTGAGCAAAGTACCGTCCCCACACACTGGTCCCCGGGCGCCTGTCAAGGGTGGTAGTAGCCTAGTGGGTAACACACTCGCCTATGAACCAGAAGACCCAGGTTCAACCTCCACTTACTACCATTGTGTCCCTGAGCAAGACACTTAACCATGAGTGTCTCCAGGGGGGACTGTCCCCTGTAACTACTGATTGTAAGTCCCTCTGGATAAGGGCGTCTGGTACATGCTGTAAATTTAAAATACTGTAAATGTAAGGTGCTCAAGATACTGGAGTCATGTGCCATGATCACCAGGATGAAGGCCATGGGGCCAGTGGGGGCCTAAGGAAGCGGCCCCGTAATCAGAAGCCAAGGTGGCACCGAGGTCCCCTTGACGAAGGTCCCGTCCCCACACGCTGCTCCCCGGGCGCCTGTCATGGTGCCCACTGCTCACCAAGGGTGACGGTTAAATACAGAGGACACGTTTCACCGTGTCTGGCTTGATCAGAATGGACTCACCACGCCGTTGCCGTTCCTGTCCCACAGCAGCATGGTGCCGTCGTTGCGCGTGGGGCTGTTGAGGTAGAGCACCAGCGAGTCGGCGCAGTGCTGCTTGCGGCAAATGTAGGAGACGTGGTTCCTGATGGACTCCTTCTCTGTGGCGGGGTACACGCCCTCAGTCTCCTTCGCTGAAACCAGAGAATCGTCTGTTGGGTAATACGCTCTGTTTGGGGGGGGGGGGGGGTCATGCTTTTCTTGCCGCAGGGAGTAGGTTCATACGGAGGATATATGACGTGCAGTGTGTCATTGTCACAGACAAACGCTAAGGACGCCATCCATCCAGGGGGCGCCACGAACGGAGGAAGAAGGACGTTTGTATGAAAAGAACAATCCCACTTGAATGTACCTAATAATTATTATCACCATTAAGTCGTGGTGATAATAATTATGATGAAATCTCTCCAATAATCGCTGTAAATGTTGACTTGGTCTGCTCACCTGCCACCTGCCCGTTCCCGGCGAAGAAGGTTTTGATGTGGTCCTTGTGGAAGCCATTGTTCCTCAGCATCTTGTAAAAAAGCTGCAGGTTCTGCACATGACGCTGGAATGTGATCTGCTGCTGCCAGCCACCTGCACCCAACAACAGTCAGATGGAGAGAGAGTTGCATCTTGGGTAATAATGTCTTATTTGTGAGCGTTGCATGTTTAAATGTGACCACGCCCACCTGACAGCAGGACGGCGTGGTCACACGTCTGGTAGAGCCGGCAGGACAGGTGCGTGGCCAGCGGCTGCTGGTGGCAGCGGCGCGTGTTCTTGTTGAGCTCACAGCTGGACATGGGGACGCTGGGACTGGCGAGAGGCAGAGGCAGCGGGCAGCGGGCGAAGTCAGGATGGTCTGTTGGAGGGGCGGGGTTTCAGAGTAGTTAATAATCCACACATGGCCACGCAGTCAGGATTTTATAAATAATTTATTCTGGTCATTTACATGGTTCCATTTCCTGTATTAACCCTTCAGAATGCTTGAATTAAAGCGCCTGATAAACGGCATGTTGGTGTTGGTAGTGGGCGTGGTCACGTTCACTAGGAATTAAAGCGCCTGATAACCTGCATGTTGGTGTTGGTAGTGGGTGTGGTCAAGTTCACTAGGAATTAAAGCGCCTGATAACCTGCATGTTGGTGTCGGAAGTGGGCGTGGTCACATTCACTAGGAATTAAAGCGCCTGATAACCTGCATGTTGGTGTTGGTAGTGGGCGTGGTCACGTTCACTAGGAATTAAAGTGCCTGAAAACCTGCATGTTGGTGTTGGTAGTGGGCGTGGTCACGTTCACTAGGAATTAAAGCGCCTGATAACCTGCATGTTGGTGTTGGTAGTGGGCGTGGTCACGTTCACTAGGAATTAAAGCACCTGATAACCTGCATGTTGGTGTTGGTAGTGGGCGTGGTCACATTCACTAGGAATTAAAGCGCCTGATAACCTGCATGTTGGTGTTGGTAGTGGGCGTGGTCACGTTCACTAGGAATTAAAGTGCCTGAAAACCTGCATGTTGGTGTTGGTAGTGGGCGTGGTCACGTTCACTAGGAATTAAAGCGCCTGATAACCTGCATGTTGGTGTTGGTAGTGGGCGTGGTCACGTTCACTAGGAATTAAAGCACCTGATAACCTGCATGTTGGTGTTGGTAGTGGGTGTGGTCACGTTCACTAGGAATTAAAGCGCCCGATAACCTGCATGTTGGTGTCGGTAGTGGGCGTGGTCAAGTTCACTAGGAATTAAAGTGCCTGAAAACCTGCATGTTGGTGTTGGTAGTGGGCGTGGTCACGTTCACTAGGAATTAAAGCACCTGATAACCTGCATGTTGGTGTTGGTAGTGGGCGTGGTCACGTTCACTAGGAATTAAAGCGCCCGATAACCTGCATGTTGGTGTCGGTAGTGGGCGTGGTCAAGTTCACTAGGAATTAAAGTGCCTGAAAACCTGCATGTTGGTGTTGGTAGTGGGCGTGGTCACGTTCACTAGGAATTAAAGCGCCTGATAACCTGCATGTTGGTGTTGGTAGTGGGCGTGGTCACGTTCACTAGGAATTAGTGAACGTGCATACAGGCTCCTCCCCTTTTTAAACTTTTTTTTTGAATTCCTGGGTATCAGAAATAATTACAAAACTAAAAGTTTCAGGTTAGCAGGTACTTCACTAATTTCTGAATAAATACGGCCCTACATGCCGAGACAAATAATCAAAAGCAGGAAGTTGTGAAATAAAATCGGTCGATTTATTAATTGTAGCATCGTGATTAGATGCGTGCAGCTGAGTGAATGAATGAAAGACTCACCAACACAGCGCAGGCGCTGCGTGCGGTTGCCATCGCGCACCCCCACCACCAGTGGAAGGAAGTGGGTCTCACACAGCCCCCCACCGCGCTCCGCCCTCCCCGAACGGCGCACCCGCGCATGGTCACTGCGGCCACGCCGCCGCTTCAGCTGGTTCACGCAGCGCGTCTTCATCGCCAGGGTCAAACACTCCTCACCTGCGGACATGTTACAGTATTTACCAGACGTCCCCCGGAGACACGCTCAGGGACACTTTAACCAGACGGCCAATCAGATCCCACCACACCAGTCTCAGGCCCTTGTCAGTCTTGATGAAGGGATGCTGGGTATTACAACACCGGG